>NC_028450.1:28269967-28452230 GCF_000263155.2 Setaria italica | reverse complement strand
GTCGAGGTGCCCGCGCGCTGCGTGATTTCTCGTGCGAATGGAAGTTTGGACTTATTGGACCGTGGTTTCAAATTCTAGCATACATTCTGTAGATTTGTACTCACGAGAAGCCATGCATGGTTAGCTGACTATGTTGGGCCGTTGGGGCATCTAGCGGTGGTGCCTTGACGCCTTGTAGCTTTGGCACTGCAGTGCAGAATTGCAGCTCTGCAGTACTAATAATAAATTACATGTTCTACTGTGCTGTAATTTTGAAATCTCACAAGCGCTTATTTTTTTGTTGCTGATGTCAGGAAAGCGGTTCCTGTATATTTGTAAGATATGGAGTGTATGCCAAATGCCAAGTATGGCAGCCTGTTTGAAACTGTAATTTGTGCAGTAGGTGGCGTAGAAAAGCAGGTTGCTTGATGTTGGTCATCAAATGTTTCATGATTGTTGTGGTTTCATAAAGAAAATGTGCTGTGTTCTAATCTAAACCTCTACGTTTAGCCAAGATAAATGCATAGTTGAAAACCACAAACTACACACTTGAAATTTTAGGCAAAAATGAACACAGCTGAAAACATGAAATTCCCCAACCAGGAAAATACCACAAAAAATAGGTGCATGTGCATTCTCTGAATATTGTATTTTTTTCTTTCTGAGTTTCGATTTGCATGAAGAATGGTTAAAGAAAGTATACGAAGTTGCCCAATGGTTCCACTGAAATGTGGACTTAATTATTTTCATAACTGGCAAGAATAACCAGATAGATAAATCCTTTTCCTCCAGTATATACGAAGGAGACATATTTTAAGTACATTTCATTTATCATAGTTCTGACTTCCCCAGCCACCTCTACATAACTTCATTGGGCAGGAAAATGTGCTCTGGCTCAAAGATGAAAGAGATGATTGGGAGTGGAATATTTGCTGCGTCCGGTGAAACTGATAATTCTGATGCTAGTTCTGGTGCAACAAATCCTCCTAACAAAACTACTTTGAGGATGTATCAGGTACGCTAATACCTTGCTTGCTGCAAATAGTAGCGAATATTTCCAATGCTCTGAAAACATTTAGATGTTTACAATCAGATTTCTTTGAAGTACTTATCTAGTCATTAGCATCAATTATGCCACGTTGAACTGAAGCGTGTCTGCCAGTGCCAAGTGCCAATGTCTCTCCAATACCTATTTTCCGATAGAAATGTGTTTCGTCCTTCTTTAGGGTACCTAGGTACCTATCTGAGAATGCTAAGTGCTTTGCTGTGACTAATTTTGGATAGTGTGTTCTAAATGTCTCAGGTTGAATTCTAACTAAAGTATGTTACCTTTTGTATAACAGCAGACTGTCACTGGCATGAGTCAGATAACATTTAGCGCAGAGGGAAGTGTGTCCCCCAAGAAGCTATCCTCATTGCCTGAGGTGGCGAAGCAACGAGAGCTTAGTGGCACGCTGGAGAGTGAAGCTGATTCTAAAACGGCGAAGCAGATCTCAGAATCAAAGAGCAAGGAGCTGAGTGGGAGTGATATATTTGGACCACCCCCTGAGGTTCCTGCTAGGCCCTTGGCTGCTCGCAATCTGGAACTGCGAGGAAACTTGGATTTTGCACTACCTCAGCCAAGAAGCATTCACACGTCAGTTAAAGTATCCAATGTGAGAGGCTCCTTTCATCCTAACAATTTTTTCTTTTGTGGGGTACTCTGTATATTCACTTCACGTCACTTTGTTGAATGAGTTGTTCATCTCTTATTAGTCGCCAAAGTACAAGCTGATTTTTTCTTGAAATGGTATAGCACTTAGATTGAATGAAGTCCTTCTGAACTGAAATCATGAATATGTTAGTCGAAGCATACGAGTGTATATATAGACTTTAACATTTTCTACCATTAAGTAACGGTTTTATTGACAAGATAAGGCTGTGTTGATTCTAAAAGGAAAAGAGAATGTACTAGGCACTAAGGAAGCTTAAAAGCCCAACTGTCTACACTGGAACAATTTGTGCAGATTTTATAAGTACATCATTTGCTTGTTGCCTAAACAGACTGAACTTACTTTGATGATCGTTGCATATGCAGCCTGCTGGAGGTCGGAGCAACATCGTTTTCGGTGAGGAACCAGTGGTCAAGACAGCAAAAAAGATTCACGATCAGAAATTCCACGAGCTGACTGGAAACAACATCTTCAAAGAAGATGCGCCCCCTGGTGCAGGAGAGAAGGCCCTGAGCACGGCGAAATTGAGGGAAATGAGTGGCAACAACATCTTCGCCGATGGAAAAGTGGCTTCCCGAGACTACTTTGGCGGCGTCCGGAAGCCTCCTGGTGGCGAGAGCAGCATTGCGTTGGTCTAGGATTTCATCTCATCAGTCTTAGCGCCTGGTGTGGCAACCTGAAAATGCTACTGTTTTGGTAGCATCTCATAACCCTTGGCTTCATTCTAGATGAAGCATAACTTTTATTCTTATGTAGCCCGTTTGCATCTTCAACTTCTGAATTGGTTATGTTTAATTAGAGGATCGCTTCTGCTAAGCTGCATTTGTGTGTGCCGTGTGCATTTTCAATAGGGTAGACCTACAGGCTGCTTCAGCCGTTTTTATCTTTATGTGCAGGTAAGCAGGTTTGTGCGTTAAAGAAAAAAGGTTTATCGAGTCATAACAAATAGAAAAACAGAGCACGCCACAATGCTACACGAATTGCATATTTTCAGAGAAAAATGATCCACTAGCTCTAGGAACCTATCTTTTAAAGCATACACACGGACACCTAGGTTCGGGTTTTAGACTCGCATGGCTGCTGCTCCAGTGATAGACAACGTGTCCATCGACGCAATTATCGGCTCAGTGGTGCAGGCGTACTAGCAAGATTGGTATGCTACGCTGCGCCTGTGGAGGATGAGCTTCAGCGCAATTGGTGATGAAGAGATAAAATGTAGATAACAACGCTCTCTAATGTAGAGTGTACAGGCACTCAGACAGAGAATCGAACTCAACAAAAGTTGGAATGGAAGGTCATTCTATATGACACTGGTAGCGCATATAAAGGCATCCGTAGTACCATGAGTTCCTGGGATCTGCACGGTCACCTGACCTGCTGAGCCAATAGTGCCTCATTAATCAGAGGGGAGGACGACGCATGAGCATTCAAAAACTTGTACCTGGTGGAGGGCATTAGGAGTGAACAGCTTAGGGGAGGTCGAGTTTGTTGAGTTGCAACAACGGCGGGTTGGGTCGGCCCAGCCAGCGCGGGCGGCAATGGAGGAGAGGGGGGTAGTGCAGGCGACAGCGGCAGCGACGGTGCATACGAGCATCGGGGTGAGGTCCGTAGGTGGAGATGGAAGGGGGCGGCAAGCGACAGCGTGCCGAAACAATCATGAGGCAAGGATGATTCCTGGAATCCACCACGCGTAGGATGCACATGACCATCAAGGTTGGGGCCACACCCCCTGAGCAAGCGCCGAGCTGGAACTGCCATTCGTCTACTGCGTACATGATGTGACGGAAGCTAGCGACATGTAGCGTATACGCGGCAGGATATCACTGTTCAAAACAGCATGTAGCGATCGATAATTTTTTAGCACTCGCATAGAGTAACCTGATGCCCTCGGAGGCTGGCGATCCTAGAAGCGAGGTATGTCTAACTATCATTTGATGGCCGGACCACGCAAAGTGTCAATGTAGCAATGGCACCCGCGAGGCACACGAACACCGGTGGAAATGGCACTGAGGCTCTTGTGGGCCTACTTTTCCTACGTGCTATGATCAGACTATTATGAGCTGCAACAACAGGGATGAGTCCGAAATAATGAGCAAGCATGGACGTGTTGACGCAAAATCTGAACCTCAGGCTTATGCATTGAACAACATGGAGGACTTGGGAGATCTGCTTAACTCCAGTGCAAGCTCCAAATCGGCTCGCGAGTGGTGCAAGGCGTGCCAGTCAATTTAACCTGAAAATTGACAAGGTAAACATTAAATTCCTGAGCCGATCAGCGACGAAGTCTTTCGAACTCATGGGTAAACATTCTTGGAATAAACACCATGGCAAATAGATATTTAATATAAGCATATGGTGTAAATAAAACATTAATGGTATGTGCCATTGGCTATGTCAGCCGACGGGCTAAGATAAATCATTATAATACAACAGCCATAAAAGGGAGCCCTTGTTAACTATGTACTTAATAGATAAGCTAACGGATCTGGCCAATATCTTGATAAGTGTATTGAACTCAGATAAGGTAACACGAATGAGAGAGCATTGGCATCAATCTACTAACTTAAAAGATTAGAACGTAACAACAAGGACCAGCCGATGCTAACCATACACAAGCCAGATACATTAACAGATCTTAATTAATATCTTGATAAGTGTATTGAACTTAGACAATGCAACACGAATGAGAGGGCATTAACTTCAATATGTCAATATAAAGGACTAGAGCATAATCACCAAAGGCCTCTTACCTACTGCTTACAAGCCAATTAAGGTAATAAAATCTAATCAATGTCATGACATGCATTGAATTTAGATAAGGTAACACGATAAGAGGGTATTAACATCGACCCGTTAATCTTAACAGACAGGATTGCGACAGCAAGGCCTCATGTACGCCCTCAATGATGTTATCATGCTTCCGTAAGATAAGGATAAGACCCGACCAAAGCATCGGCTCTTAATGGTAGCACGCCGACATCAGAGGCCTGACGTTTAGCAATACAAGAGGCAGGGGTAAAGAACTATCGGACCTAACATATATAAAGCAGTGAAAGCATGCAAAGTCTACCAGCCGATATGATCTGATAACTGTGAATGTTTAAACAAGGCAAGGGAGCTGATAAAGACAACCTAACCAGATCTAAACCGTTCAATAACTTGAGCAACGTCGAAAACAAGTAGAATAGTGGACAAAGCCTAGAAAGTTCTACTTGCAATCTAAGATAACTCGATAACTAGCAACACAACAATATCAGAATATTAGACTTAACTCAGAAAGTTCTAATATAGGTCGTAATGACCGGGTGACGGTACTTACAAGCTTTCTTGAGATCGAAGCCGATGCAGCCCTGCACGCTAGAAGGAACTCATCGAATCTACTCTACTCCTACTCCTAGAGGTTTGGTGGTGTGGCGTCAAAAGATTGTATTGATTGATTGATTCCTTCGTACAAGGCTCATGGGCTCATATTTATACCCTGGAGCAAACTAAAGTCCTAGTCGATTACAACATGACTATTACAGCTATTTCTAAAACTATTAAAGATATATCTCCACGCTTTCCCTTATTTGGTGGAGTCAATTTTGTTTCAGATTGGGCCTGTCTGGTCTTCTATCGGCTTCTGGAATCATGATCAACAGTGGCCAAACTTGGTCAACGCAGCACCAACTTCAGAATCTTTCTCTTTCCATCATTAGCTGTCAGAACCTTATCTACAACGGTTGATTCTAGTCAAAAATCGGTGTCAACAGGACGACATAAAGGCCAGCCCAAACAATGAAGGCAGCACAAAGCAAGCAGTCGTCTGGAGGTCAGGCATCCATCGCTCACGCGTGGCAGGATGCGCGGCGCAACGCGAGAGGCCGAACCACGTCGACGCTCCAGAGGCCAGGAAACCTTACAGCGATATACGTATATATATCTATATGAGTCTGCGTTACTCTTTTGAAACTAAAAAAAAAAATTTGAGCTCCGTTAACACTGGGTTGCAGTGGCAGACCGAGCCCCGCACGTCATCTCCCTGGAGGCGACACCTCGCAGCCACCACCACCCCTCCAGGCCTCGCCCTACCTCGCCGCTGCTGGAGCAGTGCACTGGAAGCCCAAGTGCCTGCTAGGAAGGTGGCGGCGGGGCCTCTCTCACCTCCAGGGGCCCACACGGTTTTTGGGTGCGGCAGTGTGGGGCCATGGAGGTGGCAGCGGCGTCTCGAGCTAGCGGATCCCGGTGTCCCAGGGACCAGATCTGGTGCCCCCAGGGTCGGATCTGCGCGGGGCAGCAGCCGACGAGTGCGTGGCTCGTGCCGACGTGACGGCGCGGCGGTGGGCTGGTGGCCGCCCTAGCCTCACGTCCGGCATCGTAGCGGGTCCATGGCACCCTCAGAGCTATGCTAGTGCGGCCACGGTGGCGCCATCCACTGCCTCCGTGCATAGGGTGATTCGCGTATTGCAGCTCGTGCGGCAAGGTCCTCCTCGAGCTGCGTGGCAATGACACGGCGGCAGCGGCGGCTCCTCTGCGGCAACAGCGGGTGGGGTGCGCGCGGGGTGCGGTGGCACTCCATCCCCCTTGGTAGCGGTGTTGCATGGTGCAGCGCAGCGTGTGCGGCAGCGGTGGCGCGCCGGACCAGCGGCCGACGTGTACGGCGGCCAGTCCGGCACGTGGTTGAGCGGCGTGGCTCGCGCAGGCCAGCCCCGGGTGTGGAGGTGAGGTGGTGCTGCACAGGGGAAGGAGTGGACGGCCAGTGTTGGAGGACGAAGGGCGGCCGGTCCGGCACGTGGCTGCGCGATGGCAGCCAAGTGGGGCAAGTGATAGGCCGGGGCACGACAACTTCTGTGCCTTCAATGGTGGCGGCGTGGCGCCGCGAGCGGGGTGGCCTATGCGAGGTGTGCCAGTGATGCCATGGAGGCACGATAATGACACCTAGCGTAGGGCGCACTGGCGGCACCGAGGTGGGGCTGCGGGCATCGTCGGGCCACCTCTCCTTGGCTGAGGAGTTGCGGAGGCGGCGACGGGAGAGGAAGTGTAACATCCCTAGTTTTTAGCCAGATAAATCAAGAGTAATCATAGTAGTTAAGCAAATAAATCACAACTAAACTCAAATTGCCACTTGTCCAATTCAAATACACTTCAATTGATCTAAGGGTTGAAAACACCACTAGAAGGCACTTTATTTGGGCTGGAATTAAAAACAAAATTTTATATAAGAACTTAACTTTTGGCCAATATATAAGTTGTAGAGCTCTTTAAAACAACCAACTTTTGTTATTTGAGTTTTTTCTATTTTTGAGTGAATGCATTCAAATTTTGAATCAAAATTCAGCCAAAATTTGGGGGAAGTTCAAATTTCAGCCAAGCCGGTATTCCACCAAAGTTTCAACCAATTTATCTCAAATAATGTTGAGAATTTCACCCATTGGCTTTTATAGAAGTTGAAGTGTATAGTTTAAACTACAACTTTTATATTTGAAGTTTTTAAAGTCTGAATTTGAAATTTGGAGAAAAACAGCCCCAAACCTACTGCCTGCGCACGCCACTGCAACAGCACGTGCCGCGATCGGGCGACATCGCGCCCGGCGCATCGTAGCGCGCCATGTCGTGCCATCCCCTTGGCGCAGCACCACTGGCCATTCGCCGGCGGCGATGGAACAACACGCCCCCGGGCGCTCACCTAACCGCGCGCACGCGTTATCCCCCTCCTGACCGGCCTATCTCCTCCGGCCAATGCCCAAGCCATGCGCCATGCCCTCCTGTAGATGCTCGCCGCCACGTCGCCGCCCACCTTTGGCCTCCGCCACCCGGCCAACGCCCACCGGCGATGTGACCTGACGCACGCCCCCTCTTTGCCACTCCGCGTGCAAGAAAAATCAGCTTACCCACACCACAATCGCGCTCTGCCACTCACCGGCCACGTGCCCACGCCCCAACGCCGCCGCGGCCAACCGCCATGCGTTCCGGCCTGCTCCGCTAGTCGCCGGCTGCCTCCGTGCGCCCGATCAGCCCGAGCTTATCCTAGCACTCCCTAACCCCTCATCGCCCCCTCCAGTTGACTATAAAAGCCGCTCCTCTCCGAGCTCACCGGCGCATGCCTCTTTCTCCCCTTCGCCAAAGCTCTGCAGCGCTGCCCGTAGCACCTCACCGTGGAGCCCTTCCCTCCAAGCACCCCCCCGGCCGCCTAAGCCCTCCGGTGGACCACCCGTGCCCCACACCACCTTCCCGAGCCCTCCCTCAACCATCTCCACCACCACCGGTGCCGGTGACAACGAGCCTCCACCGCGCCCGAGGCCTCGCTGTCAAGCTCCACCGCCGGTCACCCTTTGCCTTCGACGCCCACAGTCCACAGGCCCTAGGTGAGCCCCTCATCATGCCCAGACCCTCACCTTGCCCCTTTCCCGCCAGCAATCGCCGGAATCGAGCTCACCGCACCGCCGACCGAGCCCGACGGGCACATTGCAAGCCCTCAATTCTTTCTAGGGTTTAAACCGTAAAAAGACAGGACCCAGTTGTGAAGGTCTAAAAGTATCAAGTTCAGGGCACATTGCAAGCCTCCAATTCTTTCTAGGGTTTAAACCATAAAAAGATAGGACCTGGTTGTGAAGGTTTAAAAGTATCAAGGGTCTGAACGTAAAACACGTTTAACCTTTTCTGTTTTAAAATGAATAAAATGGCTGAAACTTTGAAAAAAAAATGTGTAGAGAAATGAAGAAAAATTCTAAAAATGTGAAATCAATTTTGTTAGACTCCTGTTGCACATGTCTGGCTAGAAAAAATATTTGCTTCTGTAAGATATGTGTTTTACCTTGGTTAAATAACTACTTGTTTTTAACGTACTTTTTATGTGATAAATAGTTTTCATGCTCAATAAATACTGGAAAATTTACAATAGCCTCTATTAGTATTGATAACCCTTTTGTAAAATTTGTGGAACCAGACTGATGATGAAACTCTAGTTAAAAATTATTCTTCATGTTCTATAATTTAATACTGTTTGGTTTTTAGTAAATCCTGCAGAACTCAAGTGCATCTCAAATTTTTACAGTAGATCACTTGTGTAATAATGAAGCTTCTGTAAAAATTTCAGAACCATATCTTATTAGATGCTTCCAGAAACTTTTATTCAAGTTTAATAACTAGTTAAATGAATAATAACAATTGTTAATTAGAAAGGGTAGAATAGTAAATGCTTAAATGCTAAGTTGGTTGGTTTAAAATTCAGAAACAGGATTACTTTCCAAATGAATATTGAGCAACCCTAAAATGACCCCCCCACCTTTCTTTGTGGATTCTAAGTTGTTTGAATTTTATACGTGTACACAATCACCATCAAAGTCAAGCCCAAGTTTTAAATTGCAACACACCTTACTTTACGAAGAAAGAAAAATTCGAAATCTTGTCTAGGTGAATGTGGTCAAAATGCAGTCTTTACTTCTGCAATAATCCATGAAATGCAACCTGCACGTAAAAGCATGAAATTGAACTCTTGCATATGCATCTCATGTAGAAGTAAATCTCGCCAAGGGTACCTACGAGCTACTTCCGGCAGCTCAGGAGGAGCCATCTGTAGAAGTAAACTAGATCGAGGATGTGCAGGACCCCAATCAAGCTTCAAACGACCCTTAGTCTAACCTAGTACAGGAAGGCAAGCCCCCGAGCATAACCTTGATTTCTAAAGCTCATGCAATACTTCTATTACTTATGTTTGTGCATTAAGTTTATAGGCATTACTTGAAACCTTAGTTGCATGATCCTTGGCATCTATGTTCTGAATACTAGTATGTAAGTCGAGTAGTTGCAATGCTAAATAGGGATACGGTAAAAGTCGAGTGATTTCCTGTCACTCGCGAGCTATAAGAGTTGTCTGTTTACTTATGTTGGAATCATAAGGCTGACGGGCGGGGCTGAGCTATATGTTCTGGAATGGTGGATGCCCCGCCTGTATAGAAGAAAATGTGCTAAGGTCGAACCGTGTCGGTGTTCATGGTCAAGTGTTTGAAAGTACTAAACTCATACCAAGTATGAGATCGGAAAGCCTAGTACCTGACTCAACCGGGGCGTGGACATACTCCCCTCTCTCTCTCTGAAATAGGGTTCCCCTGATGCATCATGTGGGTATAAGTGCAGTCATAGTACGGTGACGTTCCAGGACCATAGAGCCTTGTATCCAAGGGAAGTGGGCCCTATCCACGTGCTTGGAGATTGATGGGGACGGCTGACATATGTGGACCTGGTGTGGTACGCATCTGTCGTGGGTTTAGGTTCACCTTGCAAGGTTAAGAAACTCAATTCGAATCGTCTGCCTCTCACAGTTTGGGACTGCATGATCACTATTCTACACTGAGTAAGAAATGGAACAAAGGATGATGATTAATTCTAATGCTTGATTAATTTTGCTTGTTCACCATGCTTGCTTAGAATAAGTGCTTACTTAGAATGGACAATCAACTAGAATTTGCTGCTAAAAACTTGAAAGTAAGGATCTACCTTAGATGATTTTGGCAAAACAAACCCCTTAGCTAAAAAAACTTGCATGTCTAGAAGTTTGTAGAGTAGCTACCACCTGACGGGTAAGCCTTGTTGAGTATTAGTATATTCAGCCTTACTTGTGGCTCTATTTTCAGGTATGGATGTTAATGAGTTGGCTACTAGTTTGACTTGGCTGACCCAGCTCCCTCTAGGTTGGACGGTCGAGTGGGACCTGTCCTCGGTCGGTGAGGAACGTGGTGATTGATATCATGGCAGGCTTCACCATGGTATCTTGTATCAACGTAGACTACCGTTTTATTTTTGTTGCTTCGAACTCTGAAACTCTACTTTTATGCTTTTAAACTTTCAGCTTGTAATAACTTAATTTGGGACCAATCATAATTATCTGGATTGTTGTAATCTCTGAACTTGCCTTCGTGTGAGAATGCTTTGTTTCCATCCAAGACAAGTGGTTTTATCGAGTGAAACCCGACAGACTACCATTTTAATTTGATTAAAGTGATGATTCGCATTTGAGGCGAGGTTGAGTACACTTTAGCTGAATTAATCTTGGTGGTTCGGCCACAGGAAGGCGGCTGAGCTCTGGTGGGGGCTCGCACGGTGTAGCGGAGGCTGTGAGGAGTGGACGCGGCGGCGAGCAAGCGGAGGTGGAGGCACGGCGGCGTGGTGCATGGATGTGCAGTGGCGACACCGCCCCAGATGGGCTGCCGTGACTATGGTTTGGGAGTGCCGAGACGTGAGCATGCAGTGAGGGGTTGGGATGCTTCGGGTGAAAGCCCTCACCAGCGCTTGCTGATGGAGTTGACGATAGCATCCTAAAGCGTCGTTCTCCCTGTTGGGGGCGTCATTTCTGAGCTACAACCCTGCTGCACGGGGTCCTTTAGGTGAAAATCCTGCTAAACAAGCGACGACGGCGCCATTGGCGTCGCGCCCTCCTTGGAGGCATCGTCTCTAAAGACCTATCTCAGTTCGTAGCATTGCTGATCCATTGGTCATGGGCGGCCGCAGCTCGTGGTAGCATTTCCGCTGTGTGGAAAGCTGGATGGGTGTTGGCGAGGCCATGTGGAGGTGATCGCAGGAATGCGGCGGCCAGGGACTGTCGCATGGTTGTCAATTTTGGCTGCTTGTAGCGGACCGCGGTGGCTGGCGTTGCTTGGCAACGGTCAGAGCGGCATGGACTGTGTTGGAGGACGGCGCTTGCGGCAATGGCATCGTGGGACAAGTAGGTTTGCAGCGGACCGCGGCGGGTTGATCAGCTTGACTGGGCTACCCGGTGCGGTACATCGTCGAAAGGTGGCGCAAGCAACTTCTCTAGTTTGCTGACTTGACGGTGGAGGCGTTTGCGCGGGTGAAGCAACGAGGTGAAGTCAACTTGCGGCAGCTACTTGGTTGATCGATGGAGATCTGGTGAAGTGGGGCAGCATTGCTCACCACTCTGACGGCGATAAAAGAAACGGATTCGTGATGTGAAGTACCGTGGCGGGCGAGACAAGGCCCCCGCGCGGTGTTTTTTCGAGGCGACGAGAGCGAGATGGAGTCCAATGGCGGATGTGGCGAGATCCCCACGCGTTGTGTTATCGTGGTGGTGACTGCGAGGCAGCCTGCGAGAGGTCCGGATTTGGTGGTATCACTCCATCAGTTGGAGTGTGGTGTTGCAGCGGTACTATGGCGGAGGATCCCATATGGTGGTGGCCTTCAGTGCGGTACAGTCTGTTTCTATCGGTTCCCTGTCGACACAGAACCACACTTGGAGGTTTCGGCAAATCGATGAGCGTGAATATTGGTGAATGCCGCTATGGTGAGTGGATTGAGGAGGCCGCATTGACGTCCCAATCCAACCGGTCGGGTGTGCCGGTTTTTAGTTGAGTGGTGACCCGCGTTGATGTCTCAACGAATCTTTTTTGTTTTTCTTTTCTTATCATTTCCTTTTCCTACCTGTAGCCTCACAGGACTGTAGTCTACTATATCAATGAAACACGCACTGTGCGTCGTTCTGTATAAAAAAACTTCTAAAGCAATACCAACGTGACTTACGCTAATCCTAAACCAATTTGGGCCTATATCAAATTCGCTAGGTTCCTAGGCCTATTTCTCCCTCATTTGGGCCTCAGCCTATTTTTTTTCGCTCCAACAAAACAACTGAGAGGCCCCGGCCTGGTAAAACATGAAACCCACTAAGGCCCAAATGGCCCGACTTCAGATATAAGTCCACCAGCACCCAGCCGTCTCCTCCCCTCGCGAAAACCCTAGCCGCACGGTGCTTCCCTTCGCTCTCCAACCCCTCGAGGTGGCGGCGCGCTCCTGACCTTCCTCCTCCTCCTCCCTCTCAAGCATCCCTCGCTAATTTGTACTGACGTTCGTTCCGCTTGCCTGCTCCCAGGTATTCCTTCGCAGTCGGCCAGTTCCTCGGAGCGCAGGAGATGGCGTAAGTTCTCTCACCCAAATCTTGCCTTTTGTGCTAGTATACCCAGCTGGTGTACAAGTTTGTCTTGAATCGTTGGGGTATATTGATGTTTCCCTGCGCTCTTCGATAATTGCGGGCCCGTGGCATGGTGGATTAGTTGTACAATGTAATCGAGTAAGGCACGCTGGTGGTCTTGATCTGGTGGAGAAACGTTTCCGGCAGAGCGCATCCATGTTGTTTTTCTTGTACTGTTAGGTGGATTTGTAGTCTGAATCGATTGTTTGGATAATAACAGCTTATCACGTTGTAGCATCAATCAGAAATGGTTCTAAATTACTTCCAGTGCAGTTTAGACCTCAAAATCAGGTTGTTTTCTTTAGATTTATCTTTGTTACTCTAGTTTGCCGAAGAGGGAGGTTATTCTGGTTTCTATTTGATACAGACGCGGTCTCATGAAGAATGGAATGGAACTTTATGCTATTATTCTTGGGTGGCCTTATGACTGTTTGCTTGTCGATGGCTAGTTTAACCCAACTGCAAAAAAAGTTCTGAATATCTAGATCTGTACAACGGGAATTTGTTGGCATATTTTCTTTTGGCTTGGTTGTTTTGTCTAGAGATGCTGTTGTTTAGTCTTTCCATGCCCTGCGCATATGTTCACCATGATTTTGTGCTTTGCAGGGATCAGGAGACCCCGGTTGCGGTTGAGGCACCTACCCCGGTTCTTGGGGAGCCGATGGACTTGATGACTGCCCTGCAGCTCGTCATGAAGAAGTCAAGTGCTCATGATGGGCTTGTGAAGGGCCTTCGTGAGTCAGCCAAGGTCATCGAGAAGCATGCTGCCCAGCTTTGCGTGCTTGCTGAGGACTGTGACCAGCCTGATTATGTCAAACTGGTGAAGGCACTGTGCTCTGAGCACAATGTTCATCTGGTTACTGTGCCTAGTGCCAAAACTCTTGGCGAGTGGGCTGGGGTGAGTTAAAATAATGCTTCTTAGAAGATGCTTCTTATTTTACAAAGTGTGACTGTTAGTGCTGTCCTCTGGATGCTCCAAGTTAACATTTAGTTGGTGATTTGCATTGCTCCACCTATTTTGGCAGTGGTGACTGCCCTGCTGTTTTTGAATGCTTGTATGCCTATACATTCAGTTATAGTTGTCCCGTGCATTAAGATTTAATTTGCTGAGCATGATCTTGTCTTGTGTATTAACCTTTAATCTGCTCAGCATGATCTCCACCTTGCCTTTTGTACTAGTTTTAAGTTAACAAGCTTTGCCTGTTATCCGTTTATTGCAGCTTTGCAAGATTGACTCTGAGGGCAAGGCAAGGAAGGTTGTGGGCTGCTCCTGTGTCGTTGTCAAGGTAACAGATCGATTTCCTTCTAAATTACTACAAACACCTATCATGGTTTATACCTTAAGAAAATCTGTCTTGGTTTATACAGGCAAAACTGACGTTTGTCTTCTTTGTTTCAATTGTAGGACTACGGTGAAGAATCTGAGGGCCTTAACATAGTGCAGGAGTACGTCAAATCCCACTAAATATGATGCGGTTCGGCATCTGGAGCTTTATGTTCAACATTTTGGGCAATGGTTTAAAATTTGTGCTTGGTTATGGGCTTGCTAGGAGATTAGAACAATTTTCAAGTGTGAGCCAAGGAGAGAAGTGAACGATTTGGACATCTGAACTCTTGTTTTAAGAGCTGTGTCATCTGCTTTTAATACAAATCATCAAGAGCTGGTATTATTCTTGTTTGTTCACTGATATCTCGTTTGATGCTTACATGCGTGGTGGTCTCAATTTGTCACATTCTGCACCTGATTCATGCCCAGAAAATGTTTGGGATTCGTGTGGCGCTCGTGCTGTGTTGTGATTCGGTTCTGCGTTGCTTTTGATCAGACTGCCGATCTTAGATGTTTTGCGGATCTTATTTGTTCTGGCTACTGCCAGTTCAGTGATCGGAATTTGTACTTTTGACAAATTCATTTGGTATGCGGCTGAGAAATCTATTTGATTCGAGTTGATCTTATTTTTGCGAACTGAACTGCATACATCTACAAGGTCTGGACTATGTGCCTGCCGGTGATGCCGGTCCGTGCTTGTAAGAGCGCATTGTCATTCTGAATATATCGAAGTGTGTTCTGAAAGGGTTTGAAGATCTCCTGGCGTCTGCACATGAGCTGAATGCAGCTAAATGCTCAGCATTTCAGGTGGTCGAGCACTTGCGGTTGCTGCGCTTTCGAGCGCAGTATTCTTCTGCAGAAGCAGAACATGAAGCTCTTTCTGCCAGTGGAAACTCCGCCAACGGGGCCCCCAAAGCTGGTACCCTCTTCCCTTCCGTCCACCCATCGCAGATTCCTCGACACAAATAAAACGCTGCTTCACTTGTTGAGATGTGAACAAGCAGCGCTTCAGTAACGCCTATGAACATCTTCATACAGTTGGAAGAAGGCGCCGCGCAAAGCGGAACAGAGAACTTACCGCGGTTTCAAAATTCAAACGAAGACTACAGATGGCCTGATGATCGAAACTCCAAATTGATCTCCTAACAGAGAGAGTCAGATAGCCTATATCAGTAGGTCAATCTCAACAAAATTTTCCATTTACTGGCGGTGAGCATTGCTTGGCTTTGGCTAGAGGTGCAATGTGGATATGCGATGTCAGCTACCAGACATGTTGCATCGTGTGCGTGTCGCACTGTCTCTGAGATTGTGAAGGGTGAGTTGCCCGTAACCGTTGCCGGCATCTGCATAAAAAAAGTCGCTGAGATTTTGTCATTATTTTTTTGTTGAATTTCGTTCTCATGTTGCTCAAAATGCAAACCAAGTTGAAAGTTGAAACACTAGTTGCATAAAAAAAAAAGTTGAAAACACTATGCATAAACTGCATTGTGCAGCTTCAACAAGTCGCGCCAAAAGCCCTTGTTGCAATAATTCAATCCGTTTCGTTGAAGTCAAAAAAACATCTGTAACATCTGTTTCCCTTTACCCGTATCTCCACAGCCGTCTTTTGTATACCAACAAATTATGTATGCTTCAAAATTTATGCCACCGACTGTATCTCCACTCCAGCAGACGGGCAGCGGCGAAGCAAACCCAACAGAGTGGAATTTTGCTGCTCTTCTCCATCCCTCATCAGAACCGCACCAGAAAGCTAAAAACGCGGGCGGGGGCGTGTGGCGTGCTCTTGTTTGAATCGAACGGAGGCGCCACAGGCAGCAAGAGCGAGAGGCAGCGGCGGGTCGTCGAGCTATGCAGCCTAGCGGTGGTCTGCGCGAGCGGCAGGGGGCGAGCAGTGCCGGCACAGCGCTCCGCCGAGCGAGCTGCAAGCTTGATGGTCTCCAGAAACCATCAGTCTTGTAGGGTGAACATGCACAAAAAGAAAATGAAATGCAGACTGTAATTCTGTAAAGAGCTACTTTGATGGTCAGAAAACTGATCTCTGGACGGATGTATGATTGGGCAACAATACTGTTGTTGGAATATATATAAGATTAAGCAGGGGAGACATTTGTGTGTCGATGACAATGCTTGCAGTGTTTAGCCTTTGAGATATAACTTCGGCTTCTGAATTTGCCAGATATCAATCAAGTTTCCGTAGAGAAGACGAAAATTGCAGGCTGGAAGGGGTACGTGGTCAGATCAGGCATCATCTCATCACACGATGTTCAATCTACTAGCTTTGTGAAGTCAGAAATTGTTCAGAATCACTAAAACAATGCGAATGGATCCTACAGTTCAATTAAAAATCCTCAAAGCATGCTACTCCTCAACTGTTGAGGAATTTGATGCTTCATTAGAATGCATTTTATTTTCGAGCAATAACCGATGCATCTCGATAGTTAGGGTGGATGTAATCACGGTGTGGATGTCTAGCTCCGCCATGATCGTTGATGGCAGAAGATGATGGATCGTGCTCTCATCTCATCTGCATTCGATTGCCCCGCGTTAAATCTTCATGGATGGCAGGCACGAACGTGATAGAGATTGCGGCAGAACTTTGCACGCAACGAGGATTGGGGCAGCTCGATTTTGACGGAGCTGCCTTCAATCTCCGGGAAGAGCGGAAGGAGAACCGGCTTCGATGATGGATGTTACGGAATCGGCTCTCAATGGCGGAACGGGAGATGGCTCGAGCGGATGGGCGTGCGCCTGATGGGATCAGCTTGCCACGCGTTGAGCATCTTGTCGGTGTCGCACCAGGCACGCTGTGCGGCGGAGAATTTTTTTCCCCGCTTCCAGATTTAAACCAGGGGAACCCCTCTATCTAAACGCAGTCCATGCACGCTACGACGGCCACCGCACCCCACCCCATATATACGATATATCCGCTAGGGATTCTGGTCCCTCCCTGTCTCCAACATGGCAGATGGGAACCGATCTGCCAAGGGCAAGCAAGTCGTCGTCGACGACCGCGACGAGCATGGCCCTGACAGCCCCATGATCGGCGGCGGCGGTGGTGCTGAGCCATCTCATCGCGGGCAAGTCCACCAGGCCGGTTACTGGAGCGTCGGCGGCGTTGCGTTCGTACGTGGAGCCGTTCGTCATCCTTACGACGGCGGCTACGTTAGCTATGGTGGCGCCGGCATTCCTGATCCCGTAGGCTGGAACGCCGCTGGTACAAACGGCGGCAGTGGAAGCTACGGGGGCAGCAACGGAGGCGCCAGCTACGGCGGCCTCGGCGGCACCGCTGGTGCTGTTGGCTGGGATGGTACTGCCACAAGCGGCGGCGATGGAAGCTACGGGAGCAGCAACGGAGGCGCCAGCTACGGCGGCAACGACGGCAGCCGCGCCGTTGACAGACGTGGTGGTGGCTATGATGGCGTTATGGGCTTCTTACCGGAGAATCCCGTGGGCGGCGGCGGCAGTACACACTTCCCCTCAACGCACATGAATGCCCCCATGTACGTGCCCCAGCATGCAGGTCCGGGCTACTGGCCAGTGGCCAGCCGGCAACGACTGTGGCAGCTTATCCTTCCCATCGCCTTTCACCGGCGCCGGTACCTCTGGGCCCCAGCATGCAGGTCCGGGCTACTGGCCAGCCGGCAACGGCGGTGGCAGCGCACCCTTCCCCTCGCCTTTCACCTGCGCCGGCGCCGGCATCCCTGGGCCCCATCATGCACGTACGGGTAACAGCTGGCACACTGGTGCCGGGCACGAGTTCAATTATCGTGGCAACGGCGGCGGCGGTGCGACCTTTCCCTCGCAGCTCGACGGGTACATGGAGCAACTTGACAGCTTCATCTCCAGGTCGCTGACATCTCTCAGCATCCGCGACCGCGGCCGCGGCGAAAGCCTCCTCGCGCGCGGCAGGCGCCACCTGTACGATTTGGTGAACCATGGGCGGCACTGCGGCAGGAGCTGCAGCTCAACGCCGGCGACCTGCAGAACGCCCCTTTCCCCGGGCCCGGCCGTGGCCACGGCGACCCGTACGGGGGGAGGAGGCTGGAGGACGTGAGGGGAGCCATGAGCGGCGTCTCCAGGCACCTCGCCGGGTGCCAGTTCCTGGTCCGGATGGTGGCCGAGGACGGCGCCGCCGCGGCGGAGCAGGTGGTTCGAGGAGCTCGCCGGCGAGATCGTCCGGCTCATGGCCACGAGCTCGTGGAGAAGTTGGTGGAGTACTGGACCGACGAGCAGATGACGCGCGTGCTCCACATCCTCGCGGCGTCATCTCCCGATCAGATCGTCGCAGTTGCCAGGAACCATGCAGGGTAAGATCGATTTGTTCATCATATCTCATGCTCCTGATATGTTTCAAATTCGTTTGCATTTTATGTGTGTTCTGTCTGTCCGGCCAGGTCCAACATCCTTCAGACGCTGATAGGCAGAATGGCCGGGAATCCCGGGCACGCCGAACTCTTCACCAGCACCCTCGCCCGCGTCGGCGAGCACGGTGTGGTCTCCCTCATGGAACACTCGGACGGCTGCCGCCTGATCATCAGATGCCTCGACACGTTCTCCATCTACCAGAACCGGGTACACGCCGATTATTTCAATCATCCCACACGGCCACACGCATTAATTCTCCATGCGTAATCTATTAGCAGCAATAATGTAATGGCGAATTGGCGATTCGACGATCTAATAATTAACAAGCGTACGTGTACCTGCAGTTCATCACCGCCGTCGTCGCCAGCAGCTTCTTCCTTCGCCGCCTGTGCCGTGACAAGCACGGTTGCACCGTGGTGAACAGGTGCATCGACAAGGCCGCCGGCGACGACGAGCAGCTGTCGTGATCGACCGTCCTCGCCATGCGCAGCGACGGGATCGCGCTCGCGGAGCACGGCTTTCATATACGCACATTATTTGATTCATTGATCTCAGGACGTGATCGCCGTCGTCGTTGCCGGCGGCGGTTCGCCTTTTGGGTGTGGCAGGAACTTCGTGGTGCAGCAGGTGATGAGGTCGGTGCCGGAGGCGAGGGGCTGGCTGCACGAGCTGTTCCGGGGGCGGTACGTGAGGCTGTCGAGGCAGGCGCCCAGCAGCCACGTGGTGGAGGCGGGGTGCCTGCTGGAGCACTTGTCGCCGGAGCAGGCCGACGAGATCGTCAGGGAGCCACACACCTTGTCTTTTTGTTACTTACATCGGGGAGTAGCATGGAGAGTGTTGCTTATCAGATGAATTTTGATGTTGAGTCTTAGGGTCTGTTTGGTTTGCCCTTACTTATTTTAGGATAAAACTTGCTTATTTTCAAGAACTAAAGTTTAGTCCTCCTGTTTGGTTGAACAATGACCTCAGTACCTCTAATCAATTGTGCCCCTGCCCTTTTCCCTCCTCCAGCTGCTGCTCCTTCCTCCCGAGCGCAGCCGCATCCTTCTCCCTGTTTCTTTCTTCTTCCACCCGTCCCCTGGCCCCCTCCTGTGCCGCACCCTGCCTCCTGCGCCCCGCGCCCCAGCCCACCACGTCGCCTGGCCCCGTCGCCACCACGCCTTGCCTCGCCGCTCCTGGCTCGCCACTTGTCACCCGGCCACGCGCTCCACCGCCGCACCACCACGCCACTGATAGCCCACCTGCGCCGCGTCCTGCTTGCCCTCCTGCACCCGCCGCCGCACTGTGCGCCCCTACATCACCCACGTTCTCGAAGTAGATGTCGATGCCCTCTGGGAAGCACCGCTTGAGCACCAGCTGGTCCCCGGGCGCGAGGCGCGGGTCGGAGGAGTTGAGCATGCGGGTGACGCCGTAGCCCATGATGACGGAGCCCGAGGCGAAGGCGGCATGTAGGACTCCTGCAGTGGGCATGACATCTTGGGCCACATGTAGGGGTCGCAGGAGAGGTAGAGGTTGCAGACGAGGACGGACCCAAGCGGGTCATCGCCGGTGAGGCGGAGGGGCACCTCGGCGCCAAGCAGAGGAAGGGGGCTGGCGGTGGCGGAGGAGTGGCCCGAACCGAGGGTAGCACAGGCTGGGATGGCGTAGGGGGATGGCGCAGTGAGCGGCGGTGGCGGGGATGGCGTGTGGATGGGTGCGACCGGGGGGGGGGCGAGAGAGAGGCGCAAACAAACAAGCATTCAATGAGGGCAGGGGGTGTCCAGGGTACCTTTTAGCCCCCATAAGCAACCCTTTGGTGGCTTATGGATTAAAGTTTAGGGGCTAAAGTTTAGTCCAAATAAGCAGGGGTGTTTGGAGGTTTAGGGGCTAAAATGGACTAAAGTTTAGTCCTAACAGGGGCAAACCAAACACCCTCTTAGCTTGTTGGCACACGCGGAGATACTTAGGGGGTGTTTGGTTCCCATGGACTAAAGGCTTTTGGACTAAAATTGGCATTTTTCAGTTCCTAAACACCCAAACATGTGGACTAAAGGCTTTAGTCCTCTAGTCCACAAAACTGGACTAAATTGGACTAAAGTGTCTTGGGGACACCCCTACCCCTCGTTACTCCCCATCCCACCCTCCCGCCCGCCCGCCGCTGCCCTCCCGCCCGCTACTGCCCTCCCACCTAGCTTCCTCCCACCGCCTCCCACCCGCCGCCGCCCTCCCGCCCCCAGTCGTAGCGGCCAGTGATCCAGTCACCAGCCCTTGGGGACCAAACAGTGCGATCAGGAAGGGAGCCATGGTTGGCACCGACCCGGGTCCCGAGCGGCGGCCCTCCTCGGATCCACGCCTCCCCGGGGCCACCCCTCTCCCCGCTCCGCCGCGTCGCCCTTGGGCGGGCGCCGGTGCTGCGGCGGCGGGTGGGTTGTGGTTGGGGACGGGGCCTGCAGCGTGTCCCGGTGGCGGTGGTGGCAGGGGCTGGAAACTGTGATGTGCTGTGAATCTATGATCTGCTGACTACTCTGCTTTGCTCTTCTTGCTGAGTCTAGCGCTAGCAGAAGCCAGAAACACTAGAACAGGGAAAAAAGGTACCAGGGGTAGGGAAGAAGGGTAAAAAGGTCTTTCTTCAACGGCATTTATGGACTTTAGTCCACTTTAGTCCATGGAACCAAATAGGGGTGGGACGGAAGTTTAATCCATGGACTAAAGAACCAAACAGAGCCTTAATGTTGTCGCAATTATTAGTGTTGGATTGCTTTCATGTGTCAGTTGCTGTCAGGGTTCAAAAGTAAGCTAGACCAGGTTCAATTTGGCCAGAGTCTTTTGTTATAAGCAAATTTTTTATTCACCTTAATTTGATGCATCTAACTTTTGAGAAATTCAAAATCCCGCATCTTGTGATCTTATATCAAAAGGAATATGCTCAATATAGTGAGCGTTGAGATAAATTGTTGAAAGCACCGCTTTAAATTATGCACATCATTATTTGAATTCAGTGGATGGTTTCCTAAGGGTGTGATTGGTAGCTGGGAGGGGGGCGTCCGATGGACTGTCCAGAACCATCTCGTACACTCTCACCAGTTCGGTTCGCCTCCCCGCACGAAACACCCGCACCCTCTCGTTCACTTTCCCCATTCCATCCCGCATTCCTCCATCCGCCCAGAGGCAACCTTCGCTCGCGAGCCGGGACGGAGCAATGCTGGTAGGAAGATTTCAGGTGAGCACGGTAGATGGCGTTGTCCTGGGGATAAAGGCGTGGGAGGCTAGGGTTATCGCCCCATTCTCGCGCCACTGCCTTCACTCCCCTCCATTTCCCTGGTGCGCCTTCTCCTCTCCCTCCCCTTCTTCGACCTCGGTTTGCTAGTCGAGTCGAGGTCCTCCGGCGGCCTACTGTTGGTCCTCCGGTGCAGTGACGGTACATCTTCCCCTCCTCTAATGTTGGTTCCTCCTCTCTCCTACGCTAATCTATTGATTTGTCTATTTTTGTTTAGCGTCGATGAACTCTAGGTTCTTATATTCTCATATCTATGCAGTACTTTTGTTCGTGTGCATCTAGATCCATGTTTTTGTAATGTGGATCTATGCTTATTCAAACGTGTGGATCGGATTTATTGATTCATATATTACTGAGCAAAATGCCTAGGTCGATGATGAATCATTGCCGCCGGATTAGCACCCTCGTCTTGGATAACATGTAGTTCTGAATATTTGCTTGCTTAACAACATGACCCAAGCGCTTGTACTCAATTCTAATTAACATTGCATTGTATTGGTAAACATGGATTTCCAAGCTAGGCGCCGGGCGGTGGCTGCTGTGGTTGCTACAGTGGCTGCATGGTTTTTCATGTGGTTTAGGAGGAGAGCTCAGGATGCTTGTGCATTACCTACGGACCTATGGCAGAGAGGGACCAAGAGAGGATAACTAATCTAAGATTCATTTATGAATCTGATGATGTACATTGTGTTAAGAGAAGGGCACCTTTTTTCCAACTGTGTGACTTATTTTGTTCAAGAGTTGGTTATGGACAGCATACATGCCACTGTTGAAGAACAAGTTGCAATATTCTTACATGTTGTTGGTCACAACCAGTGGTTCAGGGTGATTAACATGACATTTAGGAGATCACCAGAGACTATTAGTAGATTCTTTCACCAAGTCTTGTATGCAGTTGGTGAGTTGAGGAATGAGTTGATTGTTCCACCATCCACTAGTGTCCGTCTTCGGATCCATGGCAGTAGGAGATGGTACCCATATTTTAAGGTTGGTGGCCTTTTCATGAATGTAACCAACTGACCTTGGTAGTAACCTTTCAATATGGTTATTTGTTTACTTGATTTAGGACTCCATAGGAGCAATTGATGGGACACATGCCTTAGCTAGAGTTCCTTTAAAGATGCAAGCTGCCTTTAGAGCCAGGAAGCACACCATCACTCAGAATGTTCTGAAACCAGTGGACTTTGACCTCAGGTTCACATATGTGCTTGCTGGTTGAGAGGGATCTGCACATGATGTTCTAATTTTGACTGATGCTCTAGAAAGGTCTGTGCTTTGTTCAGATGATAGAAGCCCATAGGATCCTGTGGCACAGGATCCTACCTGAGCCAAGCCTACTTCTCCTAGATGCCATTTGATTGGCATCTGTGCTTTTGCTAGTAGCCATGCTAAGTGTCTATGCTATAGTCTGACTTTTGGGGTTAGCACTAACCACTAATGGTGATGATAGAGACACCATTTGAAGCCTGTCCAAGGCTGCATATATTTTTGTATAGCATAGGACACATGGTGTCACCTTCAGGAGGTGATGAGGAGGGAGCTGTGAGGTGTACAGAACTTGTGGTTGTGATGGACCTATCCTATCTTTGTTCTGATTGTTTGTTCTTTCTTGGTGATTGTCAATGACCTGTTACTGAAGGTAAAACCATATGCCTGTGATGATTCAATTTTTTGCCCAGTGATGTTGCTGCGTAACATCTGATGACCTTGAGCTTGTGAGGTATTGGGACGTTCTTCCATCTGGTGTTGCTGTTCATATTTCTGTTTCTTGTCTACCTATTTGGTTGTTTGTTGTTTCTTGGTGGTTGTCAATGACCTTTTATTGAAGGTAAGACCATATGCCTGTGATGATTCAATTATTTGTCCAATGATGTTGCTAGGTAACATCTGATGACCTTGAGCTTGTGAGGTACTGGGACATTCTTTGTTCTTGTGTTGTTGTTCTTGTCCAGTAATGTTGCCTGTTTGTTCTTTTTTGTTTTGGTGTTGCTGTTCATATTTCTTTTCTTGTCCACTAACGTTGCATGTTTGCTCTTTCTTGGTACCTATTTCTATTGCGAATTATTTGGAATTGTGTCACTGATGCTCCAAGCTTAAGGTTAAGGGATGATGCAAAAATAAAAAAAAATTGAGGCCAACCTTTACTCTACGATAATTTCTTTGATCATACTACACCTTGCAATTGAATCATGTTTTCTTTTCAATATAAGGCACAATGGCTTGGTATGTTGTCTATCGAGGTAGGAAGCCTGGGGTGTATGCAAATTGGGTCACATGCCATTAATAGGTGACTGGTTATCCAAATTGTTGCTATAAGAGTTTCACTTCCAAAGAAGAGACAACTGCATCTTTTCTTGAGTTCATTGGTGATGCAGATGTCCAAGTTCCTTCTTTGGGTCCACAAATGGCGGTCAACACATACAGTTGGTTCCATATCATCATTGTGGTGGAGCTTTTTATTATTCTAGAACTGCGTTTCCTTTGGAAATAATTTATGAACAACTATCTTTGTAAGATAAAAAGAATATATCAATTCCTCATGCTACTGAACATTGGCGGTAATCTCGCCAAAATGGTCCTAGGATGTTCTGAACATCTGCCATTCATCCTACCAAACAAGAACTCTTATGCAATCTCATACACGAAAACGGTGCATCCAATTCAACCAAACAGTAGCTTGAATCTTCAACACGACAGCAATGTGCAACCAAACTAACCCATCCCCTTCCGCTGGTCGGTATCACCCCTCCATCCTATATGCCTCACTCCTTTGCAACCAATCATGCCCTAACCTCACACCTCTGCACCAAGGTGATTTTTACATTCTCTTACTTGGAACCTCTTGGATTGAGCTAATAAGTTAACGTAGCTTGCATTTTCTTTTTTACATGGCATATCATAATCGGTGCAAAAAAAAGTGGCACTTGAACTTTACTATTTTTGACATGAGGTTCCATTAGAAAGCCTATCGTTGGAGTTTCTAGCATATGCTTTTTATTGCTTGAACGGACGGACCCCCGACCGAGCAATTGCGCGTGTAGTTCTAACACGTACTGGGCTACTTCCTTTGTTGGGCCTCCAAAACAGGATTTCCTGATTCCGGCCCATGACGCCGTCTACGCCGAGTTGTATGGCAGGTGTCGAACGCACGTGCCCGTCGCCCGTCCCCGTCCCCGTCCATGGGCAGCGGGCAGCGGCAGGCGTCTCCGCTCCACCTCGCGGTCGTGCACTGACCACGCAAGAGAAAAGCCTGCGCCCTCTGAGGTCTCGCGCACGGTGCCACACCCACACACATGCAAGCCCACACGTAGGCGCCCAGCCACCGGCGCCTCGTCCCCCCATCGGCCACGCACGCCAGCGTTACTGCCCCGGCGCGCCCATCGAAACGCTCACTCCGCTCACATCACACCGAACAGACCCAGAGCACCCGAGGATTCGGTTCCCCTCCCCTCCCCTCCCCCACTAGAAGAAAGGAAGGAAGAAAGAATACCGGGCGCGGGCGGGGCCATCTGGCGTGAGAAAAACTAACGCGCACAGGTTCGCGGTCTCTCTCGGGTCTCGGTGGTGCCCCTCTCGCTCTCCCTCGCTTTCTCCTCCTCCTCCTCTTCTCCTCCTCGTGATCCTCCCCATTCTTCAGCTCCAGATAAGCGCCGGTGACCTGGGGTAAGTGGCGCCTCGATCCCTCCGCCTTCTGACCCTCGCTCCTCCTGGTTCCGAGCACTGGAATGGATCTGAGTTCTGAGCACTTTCTTGCAGGCTAAGCAAATTAAACTAGCGCCTTTGTCTGCCCGTCCGCCGTCCCTTCGACGCATTCGGAGGCTCATCGGCACCAGCTCCCATCCACTTGCGGCACTTCCTGCTTCCCCGGCCGCCCCTACAGCTCGCCGCCGGCGTGAGGAGTCAGTCGCCGACAGGCCCCACGGGCAGAGGGCGCGCGCGGAAAAAGAGCAGGGCAAGTGGGCGCTTTTGCGGGGTTCTCTGGAACACTCCCCGCCGCAAACTCCAAGCTGGTCAGAAGTTCTTCCTTCCCACCTCCAGCCCTGATCCCTATCCTCCTCTCGCGACGACAAAAGAGGTTAGGCTCGTGAGGTCACGTCTGGAAAGCGAGTTGGAAAAGCCGGGTGCTAGCACGCATCGCCGTCGATCAACGAACGGCCTAGAAGAGGAATGGGGCTGTCTCCACGAGTGAAGCCATGAGTTGGCTTCCTCAGTTTGGGCTTTTGCATCCTGATGCTTCAGCAGAATTCAGGTCTTGCAATGCTATCTTAGGATCGGATGAAAACGTCAGTGTTAATCTTTCATACGTCCAGCAAATTTTATTCATTTGTTAATCTTTCTTCATAAAATTGCATGTAGGCTCTACTAGATTCTTCTCCTGAAACCTCATTGACTCGTGCCGTCAGCGACCTCTGCCTGCCTCACTTTTTAGACTCATCGTTTTCTCTTACCATGACAAGACGCATACGAGTCACTAGCTAGGAGTATAAAACAAGTCGTATAGAACAGTGTGCCTTGAGATGCATGTACACGCGACTGCACCCATCCGTCACTTTCATAAACGACAAGCTCATGATCCAAGTCCATGGGAGCATGCTGCATCCATTTTTTTTTTCTGAAAAATATCGTCGCAGAAGATGGTAGAGGAAAATGCCAGCACGGTGCTCGGAATCTCCAACTTGTGGCTCGTGTTGCTCGGGCCCTGCAGGCTGCAGCTGAGAAAAGGAGACGTGCGCGCTCGGCCGCTAGCTTTTGCGATAGCGTCACATGAGCCTAACTGTCGGTAGGGCCCACGCTCAGTGGCCCGGGGCACGGATGGTTGTTGGACGAATTCTTAACGTGCAGCGAATATTCAACAGAATCTGTTTAGGCCTTGCAATGTCCTGTTCCAAGTTACAATGTTTTCCTTTTACTATGCTGGATCCGATCGAGTTGCCTGCTGAGTTTCTTTGAGATGTCTTGATCTGCTTTCCATTTCATCATGCTAGATCTAGAACCGTGTTTGGTGTTTTTCGCTTAGATAATTTCGAAGCTCCATGCAGTTTGTGGAGGCTAGCTGGTAGTCAGTCTCTAAAAGGGTATTAAGGTCAACTATGTCATCAGCTTAAGTTCGAAACACATTTGAACTCGAGATTTCCTATTCTTATAATGTTCACGCTGACTTATGTTGTTACCCCTTTTTTTTTAAAAAAAAGACTTATGTTGTTACCACTGTGTGGCCTGATAATTTGCTTCGGAATGCAGGTGTTTTAAAAATGCAGTCATCTATGATGGCATTCTTCCCTAACATTGCTGCAGCAAAGCTGGAGCTGCATTCCCTGTACAGGAAATATGTGGATATGTTTGGTACATCATCAAACAATTCTACGGTTGGCAGCCACATCACCCGTAAGATGACGCACCTTCCTGTTCAGCTGATAGACCGTACCTTTTTCAGTACTGGTACCGCAATTCGGAGTATTGCCGTCAGCTATGGAGCTCTTGTTCTCAGGTGGTTACTAAGCAAAACTTCAGTTGTACAGGTTAGTAGCTAAATGTACTAAACTACTGTCAGAGTTCATGTGCGCTATTACACCTTAGTCATCAACATCTGAATGCTATCTCATATTCCGAATTACTTGTATTTGATCATGATCATGCTATTAACACATATCTTACTGGACGCAGCGCACATTGCTTTCCCGTGCCATAAGGTCACTATATTGTTGGTGCGACTCCTTGCCATTCTTGGTCGGCGTTGATGTTCTGATGGCCAGGCTCTGTGATTGCACTATGATCCACAACCATCTTTATGGGCAGAAATTCATCCTTGGACATAATCCTAACTTCCAGGGTGAATCAGCAATGGGTATGGAGAATAATGAATTGTGCAATGAGCAGCCATTCTTGTCGAGTTTGTTTGGAAACAAGAGAGACTATGTCCGCCTAGCGCTTCAATGCATATGCTACCCTGCCAGTCTGAAGGTTGTTGATGTAACAAAAAAGAAGCTTAGCTTTAACAGGCAGCGCATACAGAGTGGTTACGATGCAAGCACGTTTTGGAGAATCATGGCGAGGAATGAGCATTACCTGGCATGCATGATGGTGCTGGTGGCCTTGCAACTCTTCCTGCAGCTAACCAGAGTGAATGTTACCACTCTGTTCTTGCCGATGCTGTCCCGAGCCACAAGTTCCAGGAGCAGCCGAGCGGTGATTGGTAACATTGTGCTGGTTTTGGTGAACTCCTGTGGCGTTCTTGGATCTGCCCTTGCAACAAAACATTATGGCAGGGAGGTGACGTTCACCATGGGTGCTGTTCTGATGGTATTTTGCCAGGTAACTGAAAAACGAACTAAGACTCAAAATTTAACTGACTGTCTTTCTACTGCCTTGAAATTTTTTTCGATAAAGGAAGTTTTATTAAATTTCAAGGGCATTACATCGAGTTGATACAATATCTTGAAATACTCCCGACCTCTGCATAGCAGGATGCACACTTCTTGATAAGAAGAGACCCAAGCACTTCAATGGCAATCAATCCATAGACTAGACCGCTACCCATGTGCCAGAGTAAAGAACTTCTTGACCACCTGTGCCAAACGTAGCGAAGCCGCATCAACCAAATCCTGTGAGGCCGGCTTCTGTAATATACCCCATGCACGGAGTCGGTGTATAATTGAGTAGATAACCTGCAGTGGAAAAGTGTTATCTTTATTCCCAAAGATAATATTATTTCTGCATAGCTGTGTTATGTTTATTCCCAAAGATAATATCATTGCTGCATAGCCATAATGACCAGCAAGTAACCGGACTCGTACAAATATTCAACACAACATCTAACATAACTGACATTGTTCATTGTTGAAATTCTGTCTGCAAGGTGGCAATCCCATTGATCCTGGAGGTTCAGATCGGAGTTGGCGGTGGAATACGCATGCCGATGGGTTGCACGACTGCCATGTTCGCACTGACTTGTGTTGTCTCCTGCGGCCTCAGCTGGTCGTGGGGTTCATTCTTCTGGACCATCCCTGGTAGGAAGTTTCACTCGGCTGGACAGGTTTTGACCATGATTCTGAACTTCGGCGTCTGCTTTGCCCAGATGCAGTACTTCCTGCTGATGCTGTGCAGGCAGAAGAACGCCATCCTTGTGTACTATGCAATGTGGATCTGGTCGTGAAATAATGATTGAAGTTAAGCTTAGAAAGATGGCTAGATGAGTGTGTTAGCTCAGGTTATCTGAGAAGGTCGTAGTTTGGTGGATGTAAATATGATGTTGTTGCTTCATTTTCTTGATCTGCCTTGTGCAGTTTCCTCGTTGTTTTGGTGCTATTTCTGTCGGATTCGCGCGGATTGCAACTGCAGGACAAGGTTGCATCTTACGCTAGTATAGCTGTTCTACCATCCTGAAGTCAGATGCTCAAGGGAAACAGTTCTGGATAGCAAGGTCGATGCTCAATTGTCAGTCAATTAACTTCAGCTACAACGCAATTCTGGCAAATCTAGCAATTTAGCACGGAGCTACATGAAAATATTGAAATAAAGTTCATTTTGCTGCCTCAGAACTTAATTTCGGTTCATTTTGCTCCTCTAAACTACTTGGATTAATTTCATCCCGCTTCAAAAAAGTCTGTCCTAAAGATATTTTTTACTCGGCACAAGTTGAATTTAAGATTTAAGGTATCATATTGTAGATAACACCGTTACCCATGCTAGAAAATAATTTAAAATTCTTTTCATGTATTTTTTATACCCAAAGGGAATTTCCTTGCAATTTTGAACCTATATCCTAAGTACATGAGTTGAAACAATAAAGATAAATACCATCAATGGGTACGTTGGGCATTCTAAATAGGAGCACACAGTGTAACACAAGCCAAAATTTTGTTTAAGCCGAGGAAATAGACAAAGTGAACTGTTCCTTGAGTTTGGCTAGGCATCAAGAATTTGTTGGCTATTTTATTTGCCTTGCTTGCATATTTGTTTGATTATCTACCTATCATTGCGGCCATCTTATGAATATTTGATAGAGTTGATCAGACTAGCACTAAGTTTATGTTCTTAGTACAATATGAAGAATATATGTCAAATTACTCGGACAAAAAAGAGAATGCATGCCAAATAAATGGCCAAAAGAGTAATATCTTTGATTTCGATGTGGGCCGTCTAAAACCCAGCTCAAACCGGCCCATCCGCCCATTTGTTGGCGGGTGCTGACGCGGGCGCCGCCGGCGTGACGAAGCGCTTCCAGTACCAGTGCCGCTGCCACGCGGCGCCCATGGACTCGATGGGAACGCCCCGGGTCTCCGGCAGGAACGCCGCCACGAACACGGTCATGAACACGACCCACCCGGCATAGAACAAGAAGGTGCCGTACTTGAAACTGCACAGCATCTCCAGGAACGACTGCGACTGCGCGAACGTGAGCGCGGCCGAGATGGCGCCGCCCAGGCCCATCGCCGCGGGCCTCACCTCGAGCGGGAAGATCTCGCTGGTGACCACCCACGACAGCGGGCCCCACGACACGCCGAACCCGGCCGTGTACACGCACACTAGCACCACCGCCGCCGCCGCGTAACCCCGTGGCATGGCCTTTGCCCCGTCGGCCCCCAGCTGCGCGCCGAAGATCCACGCCATGGCCACCTGGGAGAGGATTAGTACGGCGCCGCCCAGCATGAGGAGGGTGCGGGGCCGTAGCGGTCGACGGTCAGCGCGGCCACGGCGATGGAGGCCAGGCTGACGGCGTCGGTGATGATGGAGCCCAGGATGGCCTTCTGGCTCGTGAACCCGACGGTGTAGAAGAGGAGCGGCGTGAAGACGGACACCACGATCACGCCCGTCAGCTCGAAGAACACTCACGTGGCCACGGCCATCACCAGGTGGGGGCGGTACTCGCGCCGGCACAGGCGCCGGAGCGCCCCGGACCCGTGCCGCCGCTCCTGCTCCGCGGCGCGGACGATGTCCTTGAGCTCCGCGTCGGTGTCGGCAGCCGCCCCGCGGACGCGGCGCAGCGAAGCGCGGGCCTCGTCGAGCATCCCCCGGAGCACAAGGCTGTTAGGCGTGTCCGGGATGAGCGCCACGCTGGCGATGATGACGGCCGCCGGGACGATGCCGACGCCGAGCAAGAGGCGCCAGCCCCAGTTTGGGATGGTGTTGGCGCCGTAGTTGACCATGTCCGCAAGGAACATGCCTACGTTGGTGAAGAAGTGGAAGGCGGTCGTGAAGGCACCTCGCCACCGCGCCGGCGCGATCTCGGCCAGGTACACCGGCGCCGCCGGCGGCCAAAATGCAACGTGAGAACACGCGCGCGATCACATATTCACATGTGCAAGTAACGCATTGGCCCCGCGAGATCAGTGATCACCAGGCTGGTGAAGCCGACCGCGACACCGAGGAGGATGCGGCCGATGACGAGCATGCTGATGTTGACGGCGGTGAAGTTGAGGAGGGCGCCGGCCAAGAACAGCAGGCCGCCGATCAGCATGGAGGTCCTCCGGCCCAACGTCTTGGTTAAGTGGCCGGCGACTAGGGAGGCGAGCATGCCGGCGAGGAAGAAGGAAGAGACGAACGTGGTGAGCACCTGGCTGTCGAAGATGCAGTACGCGTCCTGCTGCGCGTTGTTCATCTTCTTGAGGATCTCCGGGAAGAACGCCTGGAGGAACGATTCCATCTGCGTCAATCCACCTGAAATTTCCCTCACGAAAGAAAACACTGAAATTTAGGTGGAAGGAGGAAGCTACTTGCAGAAGAAAAAAAGATAAAAGACTCGATAAAATCATGGGATCGAACAGTTTCATGGCGATATCTGATGGCATTTGTTTGATCTTATAATATCACAGGATCACACGCACGCAGGCACGCGCGCGCGCACACTTCATTTACTTTGGCTTGAAATGCAAAAATTGTAGCATGCATTCTTAGATCAGTCTCAGTGCATGGTTTCAGTTACCAAGATTGCCATATCATCTTTTTAATGAAATGAAACTGTCACTCTCAGTGCAAAATTTCATTGCACAGTTTCATATGCAGGCTATTTAATTTCTGCATGGAGTTATGATCAATTGTGTCATGCGATGAAACTACAACATACTCCGTGCAAGTTTCATTGGGTTTCATGGACTTGGTAACTATACCAGTTGGGTTTCATGGGGATAAAACTCCCATCCCCTCTCTCTTCATAATTAGGTTGCCAAGTCAGCAAAACTGCTGACGTGGCATACAATTTAATGTCCATGAAACCCCTCATAACACCCACTAAAACTAGCCTTATACAATAATCTTACAATTAGAGCCTATTTTGGAGGGTTTATTTTAGCTTTCGGCTTCACCTGTTTTGCACAAATTGAGACATTGTAGCGTAAAATTAAGCCGTTTGTAAACTTAGAAAAAATGAACTACAACTAGAGTGAAGCCAGATGCGGGCCCAAGAGTTGAACAATATGTATTCAAAAATTCAAAAGGTAAACAAATGACTGTTTGAACACTATTGATTATGCCCTTAAATACTATTGAGTAGAAAAAGTAATTGGTATTCAATGAATATCATCAAAGACCTTCACAGGCGAAACCGTTTTGAGAGAGCCTCCCAAACGATCCCTTGCATTGCTCGAATAAGACTCTCCTTTTCCGAATATTGATCAATGAAACTTAAAATATTTGACCCACAAGGTAGTTCGCATAAAGTGCATACAAATATGTATACTGCGCACTAACAGTTTTGTTGTAATCCCCACTCATATTTTTTGGGACGAAATTCAGCATCTTGAGGCTGAAATAGCAATGTATTACGTCATTGCAGTAATTAATAGTGCAGTTTAGGAAATATAATCTATATTTTTAATAAAACAGAGAAAGAGAGTTTTTAATAAGAGGTACAGTCAGCCTACCCTTTCAGCTCAACATAAGGAGAAAAATTATACTTCCTCCGTTCCAAATTGTAGGTCGTTTTGACTTTTCTAAGTTCATAGGTATTATTATGCATCTAGACATACACTATATTTAGATGCATAATAATATCTATCAACCTGAAAAAGTTAAAACGATCTAGAATTTGGAACGGAGGGAGTACCAACTAGTAAAATTAAAATTACTACTACCTCCGTTCTCTATTATATGACTCATTCATTTTTGTGTTAACTAACACCAATATTAAAGGATGAAGGATGGAGAGAGTAAGCAATGGACCTAAATCTATCCGCGAAACTTTTAATACTTATGTCTCCCAGTACTATAGCCCATGCAGTAACAATAATTATTATTTCAATCAGTTTTTCCTACTTGTGTAATTGAAAATTTAGATTAGCTTCACGATATGTGAGAGTGACTTTGGCATTGATCCGATGGTTCCAATATCTTTCAAAATTAAAAACATTTTACACCAACATGACAAAGGATACACTGTGGGACTGCCATGGCTACGTGTGCTTGTGCGTGTGCCCAAACGATGCATGTGCTCTGTTTGGAAGTCAAAGATACGTTTTTCTATTAGGAAACACTGACAGGTGCATGCTTGCATTTTCCACACCGGTTGTTGTCGGCTTAACATAATGCATGCATCATCTTTGTTGACTAATGATACTGATAATGTCAAAAACTCGAACTTTTTTCACTCATATAGTTTCAACAAATACATCAGCTTTTTGGCAACATAAATGAAGCATATCCGAACGTTTCCATTTTGCGCTCACTTGGGCAACTGAAGGAACGTACTCCGTTCCGAAATACAAGATATTTTGGTTTGTCCCAAGTCAAATTAGGTTAAGTTTGACTAAATCTATAGAGAAAGATATTAACATCTAACACATCAATAAGTAAATTATGAAAATATTTCATACCAGACCTAATTATGATCATTTGACATCCTAAATATTATTGCTATTTTTTATAAATTTGGTCAAACTTAGAGTAGTTTGACTTATAAGTTATGTATTTTAGGACAAAGGGAGTACATCATTAATATATGCTTGATGCCTCTACCATGTTAGATTAACACAATGCATTCATCATCTATGTTGACTAAGGATACTGAAAATGTCAAAAACTAGATTTTTTTCGTTCATATAGTTTCAACAAATACGTCAGCTTTTTCGCAACATAAATGAAGGATGTCCAAACTTCGTGTTAGTTTCCATTTTGCGCACACTTGGGCAACTGAAGGAACATATATCATTATATGCTTGATACCTATACCACTTTTTAGTGTTTACAAGATCAAACTGGTGTTTTGTGGGTTCTTTTTGGATAAAAGTTGTAATATTAGGCTTTGTGCATCTGATAGTTCTTTTATACTCCCTCCATTCCAAATTGTTGTTCGTTTTAACTTTTCTAAGTTTACAGATGTTTGTATGCATCTAGACAGACATTACCTAGAAAAGTCAAAACGACGAAACGGATGGAGTATTAAAAGTCTACTCTCTACTCATGATGTCCTATTTTGTCATGTACTGTCAAAAACATCTCTTGGTTTCAAACCATTACTTAAAAAAGGTAAAGAATGCAAATAATCAGAATACAAAGAAAATATCCTGCACTAATGTTTTTTATTTTTGTTCCTGTAGCATTTTTATTGAGAGGAAAGGACAAACATTTCCCTGCCATTTGCAGTTCACTCTTGAAAAAAGAAACAAGTGGGCCGGGGGCGAAAGCCGCCAAGCATTGCCCATGCTCAATCAAATGTGGTGTGTCAAATCCAGTGACAAGTTCATGCGCTCTCGATTGGATCTCTAGGAAAACAGTGGAGGAAAACTTGGTAGAGTTTTCGTCATTCCATTTGTGATCTATTTCTCCACGGAGGTACCATTACTCCGCTTCGATTTATGCAGAAGCTTGCTCCGAGAAATCCTAAAAACTTATAAAAAATTTAACTATGAACGCATGCATGCAGCTCACAAGTCATCGTTGTAGTAGACAAAATACAAAGGAGAAGAGCAAATGGAAGCGACAGGGAAACAACCACCGATCTGCTGATGGGTTATCAAGTTTCAAGGTCCGAATGAGCACAAATCTAACTAGACTACCATATTATCCGAAGCTCAACTGGTAGTGCGCTCAGCTGAAATCGTATGTTTTTTCAGGGTTAAAAAATGAGATGTATCATGCGTTTGAGCCTAATAACTGGAGCCAGCAACAAGACGACCGCGTCATCTTCAGCACATATACCACAGAACTGACCTGTAATACTGATGTCGTATCCAAGCAGGAGGCCGCTGGAGGCGGCGGTGAGGCAGCTCATCACAACCGTGAACGTTATTCGCCACTCCCTGCGGTGGCGCCGACGGCGAGCACGTCCCCTCGGGCCATCTTCTCTCTTGCAGGGAGAGGGGGAGCTGGAGCTTTTGCTTGCTAGCAAGGAGGTTGGATGGTAAGCAGCGAAGGCCTCAGTGCCACAGGACACTTACAGAACGAAGAGTACAGTGGCAAGTACTTCTCTCCATTTCATAAAGAAAAAAATACTTCTCTCCAGAACAAGATATAATTTGGGACGACCTATAATTTGGAATGAAGATAGTTTTTGTTTTAATTTTTGCTAGATACATAATTTTTACTATGCACCTAGATATAGTATATATCTAGATGCATATAAAAAAATTATACATTTAGAAAAGTCAAAACAAATAGTAGTACATATCGTTTCATGCTAGGGTTTGATCACGCAGAAGTTCATGCACCCGAAACGGTTGAATTGCTGGATACCATCCCAAGGTCGTCACTCCATCAAGTTGGAAGAACATCCCCTTCCCCTGCTGGCTACTAGTGCACCGTAGCTTGGCTTTGGACATGAGAAGGTGTTATGCATCAATTCGTCGTTATTACAACTAGTACATGGAAGGTCACTGACAACGAAGACAACTAGTGAATGAAGCAAAAGGGGGTGAAGTAGTCTGTTTGTGCAAGATCCAGCTACCCAAACCTAAGTGTATCGTCAGTGATTCCCATGTTTTTTATCGTCCTGTACAGCATGTTATTTGTCATCAGGTACTGATGTACTCCTATGTTATTTACGACCTGATGTTACACCTTGCTACTGGTGATCCTACAGTTATTAATTAAACCAGCTAGTTTGCAATCTTATTGGAATTAATGTATGTGTTTTATGCTGTATATGACTGGGTCGAATTGTTGCTGATTGGAACAGAGTCTTAGTAGAGATTCGTACCCAACTGTTTGCCAAGCTGTTTTGCTTGCCATCAGCTGTTCTGTTCCTGTAGTCAGTTCTCAGAGTTCTCAGTTTGTTCTAATCTATTTGACCTTACCATGGAAGCCGCACGGGTGATAGACTGATTGTTATCCATTATTTCATCACCAAGCCAAACATTTTAAGTGTTCCTTTATTGATTTTTTTAGCACACTATACGGATTGATCTACCAAATGAGTTTGGATGTAGTAATGAATGGATTGAAAATGTAGTAATGAATGGATTGAAATTTTATTGTCTTGTCTGACGGGCCATCAGTATGTATGTTTGATATGTATCATTACTGCATATTTGTCACTGACAACGAAGACAACTAGTGAATGAAGCAAAACGGGGTGAAGTAGTCTGTTTATGCAAGATCCAGCTACCCAAACCTAAGCGTATCGTCAGTGATTCCCATATTTTTTATCGTCCTGTACAGTACGTTATTTGTCGTCAGGTACTGATGTATGTTATTTATCGTCCTGATGTTACACCTTGCTACTGGTGATCCTCCAGTTATTAATTAAACCAGCTAGTTTGCAATCTTATTGGAATTAATGTATGTGTTTTATGCCGTATATGACTGGGTCGAATTGTTGCTGATTGGAACAGAATCTTAGTAGAGATTCCTACAGCGCGCATGGTGTGCGGTGGACTTCACTGGTGGTTGCTGCGGGTACTGTTGTGGTTTGCTTTGTTGGTTGCTTGCACCGCGTGGGTTTTGTTTTCTCACTGTCATTGGGTGTTGTGTTGTCGTTGTAAGTACTTGGCCTTAGGGCTCATTTATCAGCCTTACAAGGCATGATATTTTCGCATTCGTGAACTTCCGGCGTGGTGGTGGTTCAGCTAAATCTTCACCATTGTGTACTAAGTAGGTCCAACCTTAAAGCTACGAGGGGTGGGCAAATATGTCATAAATCCAAAATACCTAAAATATCCTTAGAGTACTCTGTGGTATTTCATATGGACAAGTCAAAATCATAAGGTATCTTACATCACTTTGGACGTAGGTGATACATTTTGACAAGCTCATGAGCTCGTATGTGTAGTTTATAAGTTTATGAAGCAAGATACTCTATAATAAGTTTAAGAACTACTCGTACATTTTATTTTTACTAAAGCTATAAAGCTATGAGAGGTGGGAAACTCTTTAGTAGGCAGCTACAGGGAGGGGGCTCTCCCGATAACGCTCGTCTCCTTCCACCCGCCAACCATCCTCTGCTCGTGCCGCCATCGTCCATCTCGCAGGTCCACCCTGCTCCCTCCCCTCCCTCTCCCATCCTCCCCCTTTATCTAGATTTGACGAGACTCGCCACCATTCTTATCGTCCTCCTGCCATTTGTGAGCCTCCCACCCCGACACCATCAGCCTCCACCACCGCCTGTGGCACGACAGGGTCGCCACCGTGCCGCTCCGCCCACCTCCTGCCGCCACCCTCTTCCCCACCCTTCCTAACCACTCATCTTCCTTGTCTTACCGCGGCCGTCGGCCACTAGATGTCCTCCCACACCCCGCCACCACCGCCGGTCAGCCGACCGCCTCCCTGACCATCCTCTAACACCGAAGGCACAAATCATCCCCTCCCTAACCCCAAACTACGAAACTCTAACCCCGAATCCCGAACCCTAACTTGAATCGGAGCTCACCGGAGTTGGATTCGTCACCGGAGAGGAGGAGGAGGTCGCCGGAGTTGGTGACTCGATTTTGTTATTTACTTGAATCGATTTGTTACTTCTCATTTTGTTTCCTTTTCTAGCATTTTTGTTCCTTCTATTCCTTTCCTCCTTTCCAAATCAGGAGGGCTCTCGATTTAGATCGAGAACTCTCTCGTTTTAGATTTTGCGAACTCTTTATAGTAAGATTACTTTTGTCTTTCTTCACTGCCAAGTGCCAAAACACACTGTTTTACGTCAAACCCCCAACCCGGAACACCCACGTGTACACACAGACACGAATCTTTCCCATTAAAATTCTCCATCTTTTAACTAATTTAGCAAGTTGTGCGGCTGACTTTGCCCATCTGTCATCAACTCATCATCAACTGCTGATTTGAACAGCGAGTAAAGAAGTCATGATTCCGCAGGTGGCGTGTTAATCCTTGGTTACAATAACTGGTCGCTGACAGCATGTGCTGCATCATTGTAGTAGGCTTGAGTGCTTGACATCTCTTTCTTCTCTTGAACAAAAGACATGATATGAATCCTTAATTATTACTATAGCACTAGTCCATTAACCATGCTCCCGCACAGGCTAATAAATAGACCTTTAGCTAATAATCAAAATTGTTTACCTACGACTCTCTCGTTTATTTAATATTTTGACACAATACTCATATAGATGTGTACTTAACTACTTATCTTTGTTCAGTTGTAATAAGCTTTTAATTATTAATTACTATACACACTTTTTCATCCATATTTATACCTTTTTCACTTTACATCGCATCTCCATACATCGTGTTTAAAATGAAAATCAGTATTTTTCATCGCTTCCTCCTATACATGTATAAACGGTCTACACGATGACACCCATACATGTATAAACGGTCTACACGATGACAGACATACTGCATATATAACTGAACTTAGTACTCCTATATTAATAATAACATAAATAGATAATTTAGAATCATATGTTAGTTTACTTTTTAACATTTTTGCATATGTGTACTTTAGGTTATTTTTAATAACGACATACATGGTTAATTTAGAAAGGTATTTTAAGTTATTTTCTATAATGACATGTATGGATAATTTAGATGAAGATTATATGATTAATTTAGATTATTTTTTATAATGCAGAGGTGGGTAATTTAGATATAGATTTAGGGGTTTACTTTAAAATATTTACATAATGATAGTGCGGGTAATTGTTTAGAAAATATAATCGACCAAAAGATTTGATTATTAGAGTCTATAGGACTGATGTTTGGATGTTTCTGATTTTGTGATAATTTCTGTATACAAATGCATTTTTTTAAAAAACTACGAGTAATGGCACACAAGATATCCTAAAAATTTGTATTAATGACATATAACATTTCTCGTGAAAATATAGTTTATAGTAAGTTCTATACATAATTTAATGTAACAATCCTTCCCTTTTCATTGAAAAATTTCTTTCAAAACACATTTTTTTCTAGAAAATCTAGATATAATATTGCTTGTTACCATGACTGCCTAAACACCAGAAATCTTTTGAGAACGAGAGACATGTATTTGGATGACTACACTTGTGTTATTTTATCGGTAGATTTTAAAGAATCTCTTATGCTTGCTAGTGCATCTAGTGCCCTCACGACGTCATCATTTTTTTACAATAGAAGTCTCTCCATGGCAAGATGGAGGGCTACCTTCTTAGAGGAGTTGGCTCCAGTTATCCTCCGAGCCAAACCGACAATTAAGCTTTCTCTATATAATTGGTTGAGCAGCTTCTGGCAATTTCCCTTTCCTTTTTTTTTCTTTCTGAGCTTTACGCTATGTAAAACCGCTGTACACATTCTATTCTTGTTATATATGAAAAATAGGTAAGGGGCTGAGACAGAGAAGAAAGAAAAAGGAGAGAGGAGAGAAAAGAAAGGAGCTGACACATGGGTCTCACTACCGCGTGTCGTCCATGTCAGCAAAATCACCCATCAAAATAGCTAGATGGCTAAATGTGAATGGTTTTGATAGTTGGGTGGTCAAAATTTTCTAGTTTTGAAGTTGAATGGCCAAAACCAAACTCAGTCGATAGTTCGATAGTCCTTATACAAAAAGTTATATAACTGTCAAAGAGAAAATTTTATTGTCAATTTTTATACCTATATAAAAGACCTAAGGGATCATAACACCCTCTCCACTTTATTTTTTCCCCTCTCTTTAATTTTTTCTTTAGTTTCGCAGGTGTCAAGGTTTATTTCGGAAGTCTTCCAAGAGGTGTATCCGATGAGGTAGACTGTTCGGAGGGAAGATCGTCGGACATGAACTTTTTTTTAAGAAACCGGCATGGGAGACCCCTACCCCTACCCATAAGCTATTCTATATGCACCCAGGTGCATTCTGTACAGTAAATGCATAGACCTCCTACCCTACGTCCCGCGCGCCAGCTAATTCAGGTGCCAAGGTAAGTCCACGCTCATGCATGCAAAACTAAATGGAGACAACCAACCACGTGATGCCACCTAACAGCTCAACCCACCCACCAGGAAGCATGCATGCAGGGAATCTTTTGTTGATTCGAAATGAAAAAATGCGATATCTCCTAAACCATAGGTCCGATTTTAGATCTGTTTGAAGTAGGTTGTTGGAAAAGTGCTTAACAAAACGAGATCCATGAAGGCTGTATTTGATGAAGTTTTTTTTCAAGTACGTAACTGCAATATGTTGTACTGTGAGTTGCAAGCACTTCTACAACATAATTGCAACTTGGTTGTAGCGTATTTAGCATTGGTTGCAACTAATTATAATCAAGTGTAACCTTGTTACTTCTGGTTGCAATTATTCACTAGTCAGTTGCAACCTAACCAGGTATGCTTGCAACTCCTACTGAATAGAAATGCAACCAGTTAGTACTCAATTGTAGCTGGCTAGTACTCACTTGTAACCTAGTTGGTAGTTGCACCTGTCTAGTTGCAACCCTAGTTAGTACTGGTTGCAACTCGTTACTACACAGTTGCAACCCTAGTTAGTACTGGTTGCAACTTGTTACTACACAATTACTAGTGGTTGCAACAAGTTACTACCTGATTGCAACCCAATTACTATTAATTGCAACTAGTTACTACTCAATTGCAATACGGTTGCTACTCAGATATGATTGCAACTTAGAATTGCAACTTGACGTGATTATAGTGACCAGATGCATATAATACACAGAGTTATAACTAGTTGCAACTAGGTAGTAGATAGAGTTGCAATTGGTAGTACATTGATATGCAACTCGCTTAAATGATAAAAATATATCCATTTTGGATGCTCAGAATATGTTTTTAGTCGGATGCAACGAACGGTTTGTCAATTGGGGTTACGGTTTAGGAGAAAATTTATTTCAAAGATTCGAACCAACAAAAAATTACATGCATGCATGCAGTCTGGTGGGATTTGTATGCTAGGTGGCTTTACGTGGTAGGTGGAAGATACAAATTAACTTACGAAGCATGCACCGCATGTTTGGTTGCTCCAACCTGGTGCGCTCGCCAGCCTGGGTGCATTCTATGTACAGGATGCACGCAGGTGTATTATAGCAAAACAGTATATATATACACCTAATATTAAAGTGCGGTTGTTTCTTCCAACAGTCATGGTTGTTTTGCAAAAAAGTCCCTCAACTTTTTCATAATCAACCCGCAGTCCTTGGAATATGTCTTGATGATTTTGCAAAAAGGTCCCCAAACTTTACTGTAATTGACCTGAGGTACAGCCTTTGCGCTTGTTCTTTTGTCCCTAGAATATGCCTTGATGATTTTGCAAAAAGGTCACCAAACTTTACTGCAATGGACCCGAGATCCAGCCTTTGCTCCTGTTCTTTTGTCCCGTCCACATAGCGCGCTTGCCGGCGGTAGCGCGGGATGCGCACCACCGCTCTGTCACTCGCGTGGCCAACCCTCCCCGCGCTCACCACGCACTACTGTCGCTCGCCCTAGCGGGCAACTGCTCCCTCAAGCTGCATGCCCTACCCGCCACCTGGACCTAAGGGGTGAAGGAGAGAGGAGGAAGGGGAAAGGAAATAGGAAGGCGAGTGCCTCCTTGCAGTCAACCAAGTAGAGCCATGTGCCAACGAGGGCATGGCGCCAGGGAGGGTGGGGCGCAGCAACAATCGGTAGGCAACGCAAACAGAGACGGAGGCTGGGGCCTCACACCCTCCTCTTAATGATGTCAATCCCCTTCAAACCCGGAACTTCCTTTGCATGATATATATATATATATATATATATATGTAAAAGAAGATATTTACATGATACAAAGTCCAAGGCTCGAAGAGGAAAAGGGGGGGAGAAAACTAAAAGAGACTACTCAATCAAATATTTATCTTATCTCCCACCGATGCCAAATTTCCTTAGGTCATTCGAGAAAAAAGCTACAGATTCACCCTTGTGAGCATTGCAACTTGCCATCATGAAGAAGTTTTGAGATAGAGATATTATATCTCTCCACCAGTAGGATCCAGCATTCTTCCTTTCATGAGGTGGTACTTCATTTTTATAAAGACATTTCCGGGTGAGATGAACCCAAAGTAAATCAACTTTGTTATAAAAATTTTATAAAATTTTAAGCAGCAAAGCAGAGTTGTGAGTTCTCATCTCAAATTGATGATGCCAAGTCCTCCTTCCTTACTTCGGCAAGCCTGTTTCCAAGCCACTAGACAGACTTGGTGCTAAATTGCTAATGCAAGAGCATATGTTTAGATAGGTTCGGGACGACATAATACCCTACGTTTTACGTTCGGGTGGATTGTATTGATTGTTGTACAGGACTTTGGACTTTGGAGGGGCTTCTTATTTACCTTACATAGCCCTGGGTATAAGTCGGTGGATCCTAGTCGATTATAAGGCAAATGATTTGATCAGATTGCAACAACATGATTTTCTATTTTAGCTTACTAGAATCTATTCTTAATCTTCGGTATCTTCTGGATGCCTTGTGATACACAACGTTTGCCACTCTCCTAAATATAGCCAGCCCGACCCATCTTGTTGGAGATAGGAGGGCCCATCTGGATCCCCACAATAGCTATATCTCATATCCCGTTTGGCAAAGCTCTAGTTATACAAGGTATACTGAGAACATTTAGATGGATCATCTTATTCATATTTTAGGCTAAATGCAAATATTTAATCACTTTATTTTTAATGTGCAAACTACAGATCCAATCTAAATATTAGAGCTGGAGTTGTGCCAAATATGCTCTCAGTTCCCACAGAAAATACTACAAACAAAGGGAATTTCATACCTCACGAATGGATAAGATATGTTACCCTAGTATTCATGTACTCCCTCCATTTAAGCTAAAACTACTTATAATTTATAACAGAGGAAGTAGCAAAAGGGCCATGATTTGCCCCCATCAAGCTACGACTGACGCAGGCAGGACAACTTCACGCCAAAACTCGCACTGCATTTGGGCATACGGAGTATGGCCCAGTAGGCCAGGACTAGGTAAAGCGGTGAACGGTGAACCCAACTCAAGCCGACCCATCCGCCTGCTTGGCTGTTGCCGTCGCCGGCGCGGAAGATGGCCTGACGAAGCGCTTCCAGTACCAATGCTTCTCCCACACGGCACCCATGGACTCGATGGGCACTCCCCGGGTCTCCGGCAGGAACGCGGCAACGCACGCCACCATGACGACCACCCACCCGGCGTAGAACAAGAAGGTGCCGTACTTGAAGCTGCACAGCATCTCCAGGAACGACTGCGACTGCACGAAGACCAGCACCCCCGAGATGGCACCGCCCAGGCCCAGCGCCGCCGGCCTCACCTCCAGCGGGAAGATCTCGCTCGTTACCACCCACTTGAGCGGGCCCCACGACACGCCGAACCCGGCCGTGTACACGCACACCAGCGCCACCACCGCCGCCGCGTACCCGCCGGGCATGGACTTCCCACCGTCGGTCCCCAGCTGCGCGCCGAAGATCCACGCCATGGCCACCTGGGAGAGGATCAGCACGGCGCTGCCTACCATGAGGAGGGACCGGCGGCCGTAGCGGTCGACGGCCAGCCCGGCGACGGCGATGGACGCGAGGCTGACCACGTCGGTGATGATGGAGCCCAGGATGGCCTTCTGGTTCGTGAACCCGACGGTGTAGAAGAGGAGCGGCGTGAAGATGGACACCACGATCATGCCCGTCAGGTCGAAGAACACAGGCGTCGCCACGGCGATGGCGAGGTGGGGGCGGTACTCGCGCCGGCAGAACAGGCGCCGGAACGCGCCGGACTCGTGCCTGCGGTCCTGCTCCACGGCGCTGGCGATGTCCTTGAGCTCCGCGTCGACGTCCGCCGCCGCCCCGCGGATGCGCCGCAGCGAGGCGCGGGCCTCGTCGAGCCTCCCACGCAGCACCAGGCTGTTGGGCGTGTCGGGGATGAGCGCCGCGCCGGCGATGATGACGGCGGCAGGGACGACGCCGACGCCGAGCGAGAGGCGCCACCCCCACCTCGGGATGCTGTTGGTGCCGTAGTTTACCATGTCCGCCATGAACATGCCCAAGTTGAAGAAGAAGTGGAAGCAGGTGGTGAACGCACCTCGCCACCGTGCCGGCGCTATCTCCGCCAGGTACACCGGCGCTGACTGCAACCAACGGAACGCAAGAGCAAACCACTGTGTTAAAAATCACAATGCACGTTCAGTCCTTACGAGTTACGACCAGAATGTGGGCATTGGCCGAGCAGTGATCACCAGGCTGGTGAAGCCGATGGCGAGGCCGAGGAGGACGCGGCCGATGACGAGCATGCTGATGTTGACGGCAGTGAAATTGAGCACGACGCCGGCCAAGAACAGCAAGCCGCCGATCAGCATGGAGTTCCTCCGGCCCACCGTCCTGGTCAGGTGGCCGGAGACCAGAGAGGAGATTATGCCGGCGAGGTATAACGAGGAGACGAACATGGTGAGCGTCTGGTTTTTAAAGATGCAGTACGCGTCCTGCTGCGCGTTGTTCGTCTTCCGGAGGATCTCCGGGAAGAACGCCTGGAGGAATGATTCCATCTGCATCAATCCTCCTGAAAAAAAATCCTGTAATTTAATTGAAGATATTTGAAAATGTAAAAACTTGATAATAACTTTTGGTCCAAACTGTTAAAAACTTTAAACTGTACACGTATGAGCAAGCAAGCCTAGAGATGTGCAAGGTACAAAGTTTATCTGCAAGGTAAAATTGTAGGTCACTTAAGTTTTTACATCCCCCAAATCATTTCATTACAAATTCACCCCCCTTACTCAGTTATGTTGCAACCCCCTCCCCCCAACATACACATCCTTAACCAAATTAACATGTTTTGCCGAATGTAGCTTTACCACAGTCCACAGGACAACCTAGACGGGTCAAGCTTGTCCAAATGATTGGATTAGACTTATTATCGCGTTGCATTTATGTATTTGCCAATAGCAAAATTCGTATGACAATGTTTAATCTCTCATAGCAATCCTGTTAGAAGAATCTAAAAAAATATCGAGATTATACTCCTAGAAATGTCTAATTTCCATAAAGGCCACATTAACGAGTTAAGCATGCATGTTCACACTGGGATAAGTATGTATCTATATGAGTATTGTGTAATAATATTTAATCAAACAAGAGAGAGTAAAGTAAAATTTTAATAGTTAGCTATGGGCTCTAATTTTTTTGAATTTGATACCCATGTCTCTCAAAAAATTCTAGCCCGTGCAAGAGCACGGGTCAGATCAGATTGAAATCTATTTGAGCGACTTTGGCATCCGATCCAATGGTTCAAAATTGCTTAAGAGGCATCTTTCATCATCTAGAGATGGATACATTGTGAGACAGCGACTTGTGAGTCAGTGATGCATTTGTTTAAGTACGGGAGATGCTGAAAGCTGCATACTTGCTCAATACAAATGCATGCATGCATCATAAAAAACTTGAAATATTTATTCACAGTTTCAACACAATATCTCGTTGTTTCAACAACATAAAAAATGCATATCTGGACTGCATGTATTGGAAGACTTCTTTTTCCATGTAGTGTTCTTTATTACTTATACTGAAGAAAAAGAACGAAAAGCGTTCCCCGTCAATCATAATAGTTTCACTCTTTGAAAAAGAAAAGGGTGGAAAGGGCAAAGCCGCCAGCGCCTGTACTCGATCCAGCGTGATGTTTTCAGACTTGGAACCAAGCTGACCTCTCGACTGGAACTCTCCGGCCGAGAACTGCCGGCGGAAAAGTTGGGCGAATCATCTTCTCACTTTTCGATCAAATTCTCTCAATGTTCTTGCCGAGTTTACAGGAGTTGCTCCGAGAAACCATGTAAACAGATCGAAATTTGACATGTGAACGCGGCTCATAAATCTTGATATCTAAACAACTAAACAAAAGAAACGAAGGAGAGAACGAGCCATAACAAGCTAAACATGTGTAAAGAGTGCAATAACCGGAGCTGGTACTAGAGGATGATCACAGCATGCATATCTTGAGATACCACTGGTCACTGGACTAACCTGTAACACTGATGTCGTATCCAAGTAGGAGCCCGCCGGAGGCCGCGGTGAGGCAGCTCACCACAACCGTGAATGTTATCGCGCCGCCGCCGCCGCCGCCGTCCGAGCCGACAGCGAGAGCGCCCCCTCCGGTCATCTTCTCGATCGATCTCTTGCAGCCTTGCAGGGGGGAGGAGATCGATATGGTGCTTCAGAAGCGTGCACTTGCAACTGATAGCAAGAACGGTGGTCATTTGTATATAGCGCGAGAAGAGTGCAACCACCGTATTGTCCTGAAACAGGCGTAGGTGAGCAGTTCATTCCAATTTTTTTTAACGCTGTTGCTCGATTTTTTTTGTAGTCTGACGTCGGGAGAACAACCGTAGGCTTGGCAAATTCATAGTCAACAGGGACCGAAGCCGGCCAGAGACAGATTGGGGGGACAGTACTAGTTTGAACACAGCTTTTGGCTGTGTAGCGCGGCACGACCTTTTTTTTTTCCTGACAAAGCGTAGCGTGCTTGAAGAATGATGCATGGCCCTTGCTATCATCGATAGTTGCTGTCCAGTTAACTAAATGGAGAGACTACAGAAGCCAACATAAAGATGATGAAACGGACCACACTATATACGTAAGATTATTCATTAAAATCGGGTAAGTTGATGTGTCCATTCTCTTACATATCAACAGGTTGGTAAGTTGCACGGTCATACACGCTTGTCCTCGATATTCTAAGGCCTCGCTTGAAATGTGCGTATTTCTTTACTATTATTAGAATTGACTTGCTTAAAATGTAAATCATGCAAATAGAGTTATGGACAGATTATAAGGCTCTCGGGTGCGTTTCATTTGCAACCTGCAAATACTTTTCGTTGTGTTCTAACTAGATTCAAAACTTTGGGGAAATTTCATGATTTTTTTTTGTGTTTCGCCCGATGAATGAAAAATAATATCGATTTTTTTTTGTAATTTTTAATTTTAGTATCATTATATAGGCTACGCAAATTCATGTGAGTGAGGTCCACCATTTCACAAGTTCTGTGGTTTTCTTCGATTAATAAAGAATAGTATCGGTAAAAAAAAACTGGTAGCTTTAATTTCATTATCCTTATGTAGCCTATATAAAAATTCATATCGGGGGAGTCCACCACTTCATGTGACTACAAAATTGGCTTTTGAAGCACGACTCTTCCTTGGTGCGGTATAGGAGCCAAATCACAAGGCAATGGATCATAACAAGCATATGGATTCAATAGCATGCCTAATAAAGATTAAAAAATTAAAATTTAGAATTTGAGCAAAAGTTCAAAATTCTGAACCAAAATGCCAAAATTCACAAATTTTGGCTGGGGGCAAGAAAAGGTTGGAAACCCTAATTCTAGCACCTCATGCTTGTGTTTGCTTGCTTGTATGATGTTGAACATGGATTGGATGGTTTGCCTCGCTGTGAAGATCCTAGATGGTATTGGTTGGTTGAGTAGAATTGTTTAAGCCTGTGTTTGGCGGAATGGACAGAATGATACAAGTTGGCACAAGATCATATGTTTGCTGGGATGAACGAGGAACTATCATGTATAGGAGTTGAGCTTAATTTTGATTGTTTCCTCAGGCTCAAATTTGAACATTACAAAGCCTTTTAACGGATATATCATTTGGCTCTCGATCTATCAATCGGTTCGGTTAAGTTATTAGGTCAAGCACGCATGTTTTGAACAGTCTAAGGCCTTGTTAGAAATGCAAGGGTTTCTATTTATTACTATCAAAATTGAACCACTTTACATGTGAATCATTTATGAAAATTTGGAAAATTGCAAGAAAAGACAAGCAACTCAATGAGAGTTTTCATTTACACTGGCAGTGTTCACGATGTAATACATGAAACTTTTAGTCTAAAATGTGTCCTAGAAATGCCATAAGTAGCGGTTTAGACTTTAGTGAAACAACTCCGCCAGTTCTAGGCCTTCGAAAGCATATCGTGTCTTAGGAAGTTAGGATAATTTTACAAAGAAGATTGCATATTGCATAAGCACAGCTTGCGTACATTACGGTATCCCACTACCACTACATCGACATGGTTACAAATTTTCCTAAGTACTACCAACGTGGAATGTACTAATTCTACTACCGTTTCAAACTAGCAGACACTAGAACCGTAGAACGATAGCCCTGTTGCTACGGATTCTTGGCCCGGAATGTTCGAGGGGCCTTGTTGTCTCGCTTTTGAGCATGGCCACTTTCCGCCGATTGACGCACGGACCGGCCCACCCAGTACCACCAACCAACGCGTTAAGAGATTATAAGCGAAACCTAAACCGGCCCATCCGCCACCTTGGGCGCTGCTGACGGCGTCTCCGGCGCCGCGGCGGGCAGCGGCTTGACGAAGCGCTTCCAATACCAGTGGCGCGCCCACACCTCGCGGAGGGCCTCGATGGGCACGCCCTTGGTCTCCGGCAGGAAGAAGAAGATGAAGGCCGTCATGACCACGACCCAGCCGGCGTTGTACGCGAAGGTTCCGTACTTGAAGCTGCAGAGCATGTTGAGGAAGGACTGCGTCTGCGCGAAGGTGAGCGCGAGCGAGATGGCCTCGCTCATCCCCTGCCCCGCCGACCTCACCTCCAGCGGGTAGATCTCGCTGGGGATGATCCACTTGAGCGGGCCCCACGACACCCCGAACCCCGCCGTGAACAGGCAAACCAGAGCCACCACCGCCACCGCGTACGGCCGCGGCATCGCCTTCCCGCCGTCGGCGCCCAGCTCCGCGCCGAAGATCCACGACATGCCCACCAGGCACACCAGCAGGATCCCACCGCCCACCATGAAGAGCGACCGCCGGCCCACCCGGTCCACGGCCATGGCGGCGACGGCAATGGACGCCAGGCTGACCACGTCGGTGATGATGGATCCCAGGATGGCCTTCTGGCTCGTGAACCCGATGGTGTAGAAGAGGAGCGGCGTGAAGAGGGTCACCACGATCATGCCCGTCAGCTCGAAGAACACCGGGATGGCGATGGCCATCACGAGGTGGGGCCGGTACTCGCGGCGGACGATCTGCCGGAACGCGCCGGACTCGTACCGCCGGTCCTCCTCCGCCGCCTGCATGATGTCCTTGAGCTCCACGTCCACGTCGGCGGACTCGCCGCGGATGCGCCGCAGCGAGGCGCGGGCGGCGTCCACCTTCCCGCGGAGCACCAGGCTGTTGGGCGAGTCCGGGATGAACGCCGCGCCGAGCAGGATGACGATGGCCGGGACGATGCCGACGCCGAGGGACAGGCGCCAGCCCCACACCGGGATGGTGTTGGCGCGGTAGTTGACGAGGTCGGCGACGAACATGCCGATGTTGAGGAAGAAGTGGAAGATGCTGGTGAAGGCGCCGCGCCACCGCGCCGGCGCGATCTCCGCCAGGTACACCGGCGCGGACTGGTTGGTGAACCCGACGGCGAAGCCGAGGAGGACGCGGCCGACGACCAGCATGGCGATGTTGACGGCGGCGCAGTTGAGGACGGCGCCCACGAAGAAGAACGAGGCGCCGATGAGCATGGAGTTGCGCCGCCCGATCCTCTTGGTGATGTGGCCGGCGACCAGGCAGGCCAGCATGCCTGCCAGGTAGAGCGAGGAGACGAAGGTGGTGAGCACCTGGCTGTTGAAGATGCAGTACTCGTCCTGCGTCGCGTTGTTCATCTTCTCGATGATGTCCGGGAAGAAGGCCTCCAGGAACGAGTGCATCTGCGTCAGGCCACCTGAAAATTCACCATCCCAAAAGCAGACTGAATCACTTGATCATCAAATGACATGCAGCACATAATTCATCTCGATCGGTGATCGGCTGATCGCACTGATTACGTTTCAGTTTCACTAATAACCATCACTGACTTGTAAAATAGATCATACGTAGTACCTGTCGATATGTGAATGTACATTTTATTTCACCAATCAGTGCATAAATAATTTCCTCATGCCCCGAGATGATAAACTTAGGTATGCAGAAGAGTGGATCCGGCGGCAGGAACAGTTAGGACTGGAGGAGCGGTTAGGGTGGGGCGAGGGTGAAGCGTGAAGGCAGAGCGGCAGAGCATGTTGTGATGCTCCATGAAGATTAGCAAAATCAACTAATTAGTTTGACTCAAGGATATAACTTGCTGCTGTAACATTGCTAGGAATAAGGTTGCTCTTCATAGTTCCCCAATGAGTTGGGCACAATTGCAATGAGTGATCATCCTCCTTGTTGTTAAGCATCAAGATAAGGGGAGACAGGGATACAGACAATGGCTTCTCTTTGTTAGATAATTGGGGTGTGTGTTATTTACTTCTTTTTATTTCAAGCTCATGAGTGCTACACAGGCTTCATTATCTAAGATACAAAGCATTTCAAAACAATGTTAAAGTAAATTATTGTGAGCAGTTCTGAAAAGCCACATAAGAACCTTTTGCTATATCAGTTTTGACTTTTTTTTATCCCAGTTTTCTATGGTAAATACTTGAAAAAAATTTCACAAGTGAATTTTGTACGTTGTTGGAAATTTTTTTTCTTTTGTAATGATCTTTGAGATTGACGAGTCACAACAAAACTTGCTGGAGATAGTAATGAACAGTAATACTTGATCTCGTTCTTTATACTTCCGTGAAGCTATACACGTTCGATACAAAACATAAATTATTGTTCGTTAGATTTTCTATAAATATATAATTCTTATTTACTACTCCCTCCGATTCCAAATTAATATTCATTTTAGCATTTGTAGATACATAGTTTTTTTATGAACTTAGATATATGTATATCTAAATACGTAGCAAAAATTAGAAATCTAAAAAAACCAAAACGAATAGTAATTTAAGACGGAGGAAGTAAGTTTTTGAAAACACGTGCGTGCCGCACGTGTTCTATGACTAATCACCCAAATGTGATGCACTGTGTCCATATTTCTGTCCTCGCCTTGTTTAATTCGTAAAACAGAAAAACTACAGAAGTCGTTACGAAAGCCCGCACTGAACCTAACGATTTGTTCTTTGGCCATGGCGACCGTGACCCCTGAGAGGAGAACAGGATTGGTTTAGGCGCGAGACGATGGTGACACTCGACATCAGTTGCATATTCCACGCGGCCCCCCTTGTCCCATATCCTAGCGCGTGCGCGTGTGTTCTAATTTCTGCGCCGCACGCGTGATCCGTGCCCCTGTAGCGTTGAATTCTATATATAGCTGTTTGGACGGTGGAGGTGACACCCAAAAAACCTATCGCGAGCAAGTGGAAATTTCTCAAGGACATGCAACATGGTGCCTCCGCCTCTCCGGGTGGCATGCTTGGGATCTTTTGGGAGTCCAGTTCAGACATGCGGACGAACCCAAGGAGAAACTACGCGCGGCAGTGCAGGAAGTCAGAGCACGGACCAGGTCCTGTCCTGTCCCCTGCATCATCAAGCTCTCTACAAGTAAAGGGAGCGTAGCGTCGGTGATAATGACCCGTCTAACCCAAAAGGAGAACGGTAGTTCACTGGGGTGTCTGCCTCTGCGAAATCGATGTTTTCTTTTCCTGAGCGAGTTCTTCAGTTTTTAAGGCTTTGGGTGAATGTTTTTTGAGCAGCTGTACATACGTTTGCTCAAACTCTTACTCTGACAGAGCGTCTTGAATTGGCATGTGGAGAACAGCTCACATGGATTATGGGCCAAACTCAGTCAGCAGGATTTTTTTCTTAAAAAAGGGGGGGAGATAGATGCAGCGCGCGCGTGAAGAAGGAAAGAGCTAGAGGGGGTTTTCGAGTCTGTGTGCGTTGCTCGCCGGAGCACAAGACAAGAACAGCAGAATGTGCGTACAATAGATTAACCACACCACACAGCAGCTAGCACTATATACTGACCTGTGATACTGATGTCGTAGCCGAAGATGAGCCCGCCGGAGGCCGCCATGAGGCAGCTCATCACCACCGTGAAGGTGATCTCGCTGCTGTAGCCGGCGCCCGGCCCGCCGCCGCCGTTCACCGGGAGTACTACTCCCCCGCCGTGCATCTTCGCTACCTCTCCGGTCCTCTTCTTGCAACCTCTCTCTGGTCGACGGAGATCGATCGATCGATCGATGGATCAGCCGGAGCTTTGACTCGGAGCAAGGCTAGCTAGCCGCGCGCGGGGAGAGCTCACGTTGCTCCAGCTGGATGGTGATGATGAGCAAGGCAAGCTCTCTCTAATGCGTGGTACGTTGGATGATGATGAGCTCTTGAACTGGATGTCCGGACAGGATGCTACTTATACTGGACCTAGCAGCTGCTGAGTCAGGTGTTTATACACTCTAGCATATGGCGCCGATCATATTTTTTGTTCTGTACTAGTATTTTTTTTCCTTTCCCATTGGTTAGCAGCCGACTGCCCACACGGTCAGTATTGAAAGCCTGAGCCACGTTCGGGGATCGGTCAGCAGGCTCAGAAGTCAGAATCGGTGAGACTTGGACGCCAGACTAATTAGCAGGGGGCGTTTGTGTCCTTGACCTGGTCCATGTCACATCAAATTTTCGAAGACTAATTAAAAGAACTAAATATGAGTTAATTATAAAATTAATTACACAGATGGAAGCTAATTCGCGAGACGAATCTATTAAGCCTAATGAATCCATGATTAGCACATGTTTACTGTAACATCACATTATCAAATCATGGACTAATTAGGCTTAATAAATTCGTTTCGCGAATTAGCCTTGCAATTGATTTTGTAATTAGTCTATGTTTAATACTCCTAATTCGTATCTAAACATTCGATGTGACAGGAACTTTAAGAGAGATTAAAGAAATATAAGATTAATACTTCAAGTTGCTGAGTTGAGAAAGAGACCAAACACCCATCTAGCAGGAGTAATAAACTCAACTGTCAACGAGTACTTCTGCATTCTGACTCTCTCAAAAAAAACTCTGTTATTAGTAATCTACTAGTATATCGTTTCATGTTAGGGGTTGATCACGGAGAGTATGCACCCAAAGTTACTCCAACAAGTTGGAAGAACATCCCCTTCCTCTGCCGGCTGCTACAGCGCGCAGGGTGATGTTTCGTCGTCAGTGCGGTGGACTTCACTCACTGGTTGTTGCTGGCGGTTGTGGTTTGCTTTGTTGGTCGCTTGCATCGCGTGGCCTTTGTTTTCTCACTGTCATTGGGTGTTCTTGTTGTCGTTGTAAGTACTTGGCCTTAGGGTTCATTAATTTATCAGCCTTACAAGCCATGATATTTTCGCATTTGTGAACTTCCGGCATGGTGTTGGTTCAGCTAAAATCTTCACCATTGCATACTAGTAGGTCCAACCTTAAAGCTACGAGTGGCGGTATATATGTCATAAGTTCAAAATTCTTAAAATATTCTTAGACGTGCTGATGTGGTATGTCAGTGTGGAGATTTCATATGGACAAGTCAAAATCATAAAGGCATCTTACAACATTTTGGACCTAATACTCCCTATAGTATCTAGATGCTAATAATATATATGTACTTAGAAAAGTCAAAACGACTTACAATTTGGAAATTTGGAACAGATGGAGTATATTTTTTTACGAGGTCATGGACACTTTAGAAAAAGTTTAAAAACCGCTCGTACATTTCATTTTTACCATTATAGTTTTTTAGATGAGTTTTGTTTTGTCTTCAGTGCCACACTGTTTTCTGGCAAACCCCCGAGACCCAAACACCCGCATGCACACACAGACACGAATGCTTTCCCGCTGAAATTCTCCATCTTTTAATTAATTTAGCAAGTTGTGCTGCTGACTTTGCCCATCTGTCATCATCAACTGCAAGTTGTGCTGCTGACTTTGCCCATCTGTCATCATCAACTGCTGTTTTGAACAGCGAGAAAAGAAGTCATAATTCCGCAGATGGCGTGTTAATCTTAATCCTTGGTTACAAAGAATTGGTCGCTGATAGCATGTGCCGCATTATTGTAGCCTAGTAGGCCCGCTTGACATCTCTTTCTTCTCTTGAATAAAAGACACGATATGAATCTTTATTACTATACCATATACACGGTAAATCGGTAATACTGGTATATACTTTAGGAAACTCCATCCACAGTCCAACACCTGCTAGTGGCTTCATTGTCAGCACAAGTGCTTCTTTCTCGCAGCAATTTGCATCCTTAAAAGTTTTTCTATTCTACTGATGTCTTTCCTGCACCTGCTAGTGGCTTCATTGTCAGCACAAGTGCTTCTTTCTCGCAGTAATTTGCATCCTTAAAAGTTTTTCTATTCTACTGATGTCTTGTTGGACAAAGACTTTATCAATTGTAATGTATTTTCCCTCGAGATAAAGAAAGATCCCTCAATTCACTGAACTTACTAGGAACGCCTAGGGCAGAGTTCATTCACCTACGTACCCTGATGCACTGCTGCTCATAATTGAACCGAAATTTTCCTATCTCTGATTCGAGTCAATCAGGAAGAGGATGACTTGATAAAAGATGATAAGGAGCTTCTGTGTCATCATCAACTGTTGAACAGCGAAAAATGGTCATAAGTCAGCAAGTGATATTATATCTGGCGACAGTCACATACACAACATGTGCCACATTACTATAGGTTTGGGATCTTTTCGTTTCCTGATGAAAGACATGATAAAAAGCCCATCTTCTTTACACCATGGTCAGCGCATACAATTCTACTCCCATGCGTATTCTGATATCTCTTGAGGTCACAAATATTCAGAAGGTATTCTCAAAATAGATGTTATCAGATTTGTGACTCCATTCAGAAGAGTATGCGCATTCATTGAGTAATCATAGGTGGAGTGCACACTCTGATGTGGACTACCGAAGACGCTTTACCAAAATTTTGGCAAGGAATAACATTTGGTGGACAAATTCTAACTTATCCTCATGAAACAAGTGATTTTCTTAGTGCCTATAAGCACTAATATAAGCAAGTCTTATCTAGCCTCAGCAGACTAACATGCATTCTTCTCTTGATAAGAGGGACTTGGTAAACTCTGCACATGACTGACGACTAGGTTAGGCTAAAGCATTTCTCGCCCCCAAAAAAAAAACAGAGACGCTAGGCTAAAGAATGGTAGGAAGACAGTATAACTGAAGTTATCTTCAGCCGCTGAGGACATAGAAGTTTGAGACTTCAAACATTGGTAGCTCGTTCAATTCTAAAACTAATATCTTGTGGCATCATCGTCAGTGGAATATACTTCGACATAAGATAATTCCAGGGATAGGTCCTTGAGAACTAATCTAGTGGACTAACTACCAATATGTAACATCCACATCAACACACTTACACGCATGGCTGTCACAATTCACAAGACTAAGATATTTGCTTTGTGATAATTTATTTTGCTTTTAGTTAGAATTAACTGTTGAAAACTAGTCCTCTTGTTGAGAGACTACCATAAGTTAAATAGAGAATTTTGACTGCGCATACACCTCTGCAGTATGGAGCCACCTGGCTACATGGTTCGGTCTGCATCATCTGCTGATAGCGATTGAGACATCCTCGATTTACAATTGGTGGAAGCAAATTAGGAGGCTCATCGGAAGGCAGAACAGATCCTACTTTGATGGACTTGTCGTTTATTTTTGGTGGAACATATGGAAAGAACGAAACAAAAGAACATTCAATCAAAAGAGCAAGCCTTTTGAGAACGTGACATTTCTAATTAAGGAAGAACCTGAGCAATATTAGTGGGCAACACAACACAGCAACCAAGACCTACAACAGAAAGCTTAGCGTTTCTTTTGTCCCCCGTCTGTAAGCAATGTTGGTTTGTTTCCTCCTGAGGGAGGGGGGGTTCGTTGTTGTTTGGGGGGGTGTTTTTTTACCTTTTCCCAGTTGAGCACCTTTTACTAGGCTGCAATAAGCTGTTTTTTAATGTTTTATTTCTCCTCTTCTAATAAAAATTCGGCAAAACTCTTGCCATCCGTTAAAAAAGATTTTCATTGTGCGGTGATTCTACATTTACATTTTCGATGTTATTACTACCTACTGAATCCCAAAATTGAGACTAAATCAACGTGTCTAATGTCAGTTAGCAAAAGGATACCGAATCAGCAATTCAATTATTCTTTTGCCCATTTCTTTTGACAGCTTTCCTGCCTGACATCATTTGAATGAAAATTCGAGAAGAAGAACACATTTGAAGTATAAAATCCCTAGCTGCCTATTACAGATGACTGCTGAAAGTCAAGTGCGGACCATTTCCTTTTTCAGCACTGAAGCTTTCCACCACGACAAGTTCTGAACTTTTCGACAGATATTTGTTATTGATTGCAAGTATCATTTGTAACTTGACTGAAACAAACTTCTTATTTGTGCTGACTGCAAACTGGCTATACATCCTCAACTCATCATATCGTCATTGAGATCTTTTGTAGTAAGTCTTGTCGAAGACTCTAATCGATCCCCAATGAAGTGAAGCTACCTGTCAGCTGATCGAAGTGGTAATTTTAGTTTTCTAAAGCTGAGCTGGTAACTAAGCTTGTGGTTGTTTTGTTTACCAGGTCACATTCTCCTCTGTAACTTTTGAAATTTGACATTCACGCACTCATTTATTCCAGGTTGTAAACAAGAAACTGCTAACACAGTTGCAGGCAGAATTTCAGTTGAGATTCAAAGTTCCCATCTTCTTATGTTAACTTGCTTTCAGATACAGACGCAACCTTAAAATGCATCGAGATCTCTGCTCAGATTGCTCAATTTCGGTTTCCAAGGCCTTTGTGTCGTCTGATCAATGTCGAGCCTACAATTGGTTTCAGAGAGGAAGGAACTCAAGCTTGTCCTGGTCAACCACCCTTCTATCAAAAGTATATTTTTCCTCGTGGACCATCTCACAGACGGCAGCAGGCCACGATCCTCGTCGACCGAAGAAAACGGATCTCAAAGCTATAAACAAGATTACAAGACTTAGCAAGTTCTTGGTGGCCCAACTACTTGTGAGCTTTTTTTTTTGAAGGTAATACTTGTGAACTTCGGTCAAGGCTCAAGAGAGTCAAGAGTATCAAAGAGACAGGCAATGGACCCAATACATGTATATGGTTTCCAACTCTTTCATAGCAATCCCCAAGTTATTTTCATGATATACGACTTCCTTCTATCTGTTCTCTATACCATGCTATCAGAAAAAATAATATGCCATATGCATTTAATATGCATGATATTACTCACAAGGGAGACACGAAAGTCCAACTTCCAAAGAGAAAATTCCCTATTTGGCAATGGAAAAATAGAGATGCTTACTTATTTGATATTGAAAATTTTGACACTGGGTTAAATTTTCACTCCTTACTTGATACTTCGGTCCATTCCGTCGATTGACTTACATGAATAGTAAACCATTTATTCTCTCCCCTCTTTTCTTAACCAAAACAACCTTCGAATACCTCAAAAATTATGAAATTTTTTATAGTGATACAACAGATAAACCCATTTTGCATAAAAACACTTATGTAGTATTTAAAATCTTAAAAATAAAATTCACCAAATATGCTACCTTTAAAGAATATATGAATATTTAGGGCACAAGACTACTTTCCAAAAATTGTGGGGAAATACCTAATATTCATATTGTCGGATGAATAATTTACAAAATTTCTTTATATCATAAGGTACAAATTGAATTTTGAAGTGCTTTAACAAAGATAAATTTTAAAGTTCTTTCACAAAAATAAATTTCAGAAATAAATTCAAAAATCTTTGAGTAACTATGATAGAAAATAATTTTACAAATTACTTCACCCCATGATAGGTATGTTATGAATTTTTCCACAATTTTGGAAAGTAAGGTTTTTCCCTAAAGTTCGGACAATTTTCAAAAGTAGTCTATTTTGATAAATTTTAGTTTTAAACTTTTAAATGCTTTATACATGTTTTTACGCAAAATGGTTTCATCTCCATCTATTACATCACTACAAAAAGTTTCATGAATTTTGAAGGTAATTTAAATGTTGTTTTAGTCCAGAAAAAAGGGGTTATGTTCACGTGATTTAACGGACATAATGGATGAATTAATGTGTCAGTTCTAACTTGATATAAATTCCAATGTCAAATAAAAAAGTCTCAATTTTTATATTGCTCAATAAGAAATTTTTTTCATTTTCTAAACCAAAGATATAAATTGAAGAACAAAAGAAAAGAATAGATAAGAATTTCAATTGTTATTCATAGGGACAAAAGTCTTCCCTATTATCCTAGTGTCCAGAGGCAAAGGACCATTTTTTCTGTTAGCATGCAGCGCTATCATAGTTTAAAATTTTTGGCAAGTTTCTCTTACTCTAATCCTTGTCATAAGTCATTCTTCGTGGTCCAATTAGCGGTATTCGCAATTATCTTCTACTTCATCCACACGAGATCGGTTTTTCTTCATCAGCCTTTCCTCCAAGGTTAGTCTCAGTATACAATTTTATTACATTTTTATCAAAACTGAGAACATAATAATCGAGCCTAATGGATATCATGAGGATGAAACTTATCTCTCATATGATGAAACTTTCCCTCCTCTTTCCTTATAATAACCTTGCCAAATCAGTAATTTTGCTATTGTGATATAAAATTTAATGCGGAGGAAATTCATACGAAACTCCTCGCCTAAGCTCCAAATTCCCGCTTTTCCGACTCCGAAAATACCAATTCCTAGGTTTTATAATACTTTTATGAGCGATAGATATATCAAATGTGATATGGCTCAATAGCAAAGTCAAATTTGGATACACACGGAGAAGCAACCTTCTCATCAGAAAAGAAAAAAAGAAAAAAAGGGATAATGAAGTCATAAAACCATTTTTCTTAACAGGCATCGTGACAGTAGTGACATGCTCGATTGCTCGCGCTCCCTCCTTCCCACCGCCTCCGTCTCGATCCCTCCACCCCTCCTGCCTTTCGCATAGTCAGACGCCTCCTCCTGACCTCCTCCGCCGCCTTCTGCCGCCGCGACGCGCGTTGGCCGAGCCGCCGGAACCCTAGCATGGCGAAGACGGCGCGATCGCCCACGGCGGAGGCTTCCCCGCCGGCGGCCGCGGACAAGCACCGCTCCGGCTCCGCTGCCGGGTCGGGGCTCCGGTCCCTCGCCAGCGCCGCCTCCGGGTGGTGGGACCGGTGGGCGGTCATGGGCTCCGGCCTCTCCAAGCTCGAGCGGGCCTTCGGCGACCAGTTCCCCGAGGGCGAGCGCTACTTCGGCCTCGAGAACTTCGGCAACACCTGCTACTGCAACAGCGTCCTCCAGGTGAGGTGACTGCCCCCCAATTTTTTTCCCCCAGAGCTCCGTTTGTGATCGCGCGGAGCGCGCTAGTGGGCGCGTTGACCCGTTCGCAGCGTGCTCCGTCGCAATCGGTTCAGTTATGATTGGAATTCTGGTGAAATTTTGGTTAGGCCGTTGCTTTAGAAACCGTTAGGGTGGCTTCGTTTCAGCCTTTGAGGTAGGCGTCACACATTCTGTTTGTTCTAGGTGGTGCGGTGTAGGCATGTAGGTGACCAGTAAGTGGATTTGAATTCGTTTAGGTGCATGGGAGCATGGGCGACTCCAATCAATATGTTTGTGTTTATCCCATGATAGGATTTTGGATAACAGGATAACGTGGTGATTGACATGTCCAGTCGTATTCTTGATTCGTTGTATTTGTAATTCATTCCTTAATCCAATTGGTGGTTTCTTTATATGGCTCACAAATTTCTGTGCAGGGGCATTTCACAACAACAGAACAACTGTCATTAAATTCGTGGCCTTGCCTTTAAGTACAACTGCAGTTTAGGATCCTTATTCATGCATGAATGCATTCTTTCTTTGATAACATGGATCTCATCCCATGGTACCATGGAATCTGGAACTGATAAGGTGTTAAGATGGGATATTGGACATGCCAAAATAAATGTTTATTGTGCACTGATATCTTATTAAGATGTAATTCAAGTGTCTTTAATATTCCTGATGCATTGCTAAGGTTTATGGTTCTAGAAGACTGGGATGCTTGCTATATGGAAGTGGGAACTAATGGCATTTGGATTAGGGGAGCAATGGGATTATTACTAATAAGTAACATCTATTGCAATTAAGTCCTGCTTAGTTATCCTTATGGATAGCCATGGGTATGCCATATGCATGAAGAGGTACTGCAGTTTGATGCAAATATACAATGCATTGAATCCAAGGTGTTTTGGTATCATAGGTGCAATAGTTTGTTATTCATGTGGAGTTATAAATGTTACCAACAGGTATTCCTTTAAGTTGCAGATGCAGTTAGTTTTTAATCCCTCGTTCCAAAAAATCAAAGTGGATGAATGCTGCAGTTAATTTTTCATGGTCCACCACATTATCATACATGTTGCTGCTATTTGATTTGACATATCGATCAATGAATCGATATGAACTTAGTTCTCTTCCCCATGTTTTGAAATGACGCAGCAAGCCATTGTTTGTCAGATCACATGCTTGTTAGATGTTCAATTTTTGTGGATTAGTGTAGAACACTCAGGAATACGATTGGTGCTGTTTAATGTTTTAACCCAGGAAAAATGGTGTCATATGAATGCAGTTTAAAGAAGCAAAATATAATGCAGCAAGCGATGGTTGACTGTTCCTGTATTGGCTGTTTGGCAGCATGCAGACCTTCTGTTGTTAACCTGCGGCAGACCATTGTTGATGGCCTTCAGTATTCTCCGGGCAGTGTTAGCTTATAAAGCTAAAAAAACTGTTACCAAAAGAAGTTTTATCTATTTTATCTTTCAAAGCATTAGTATTCATACAATGTTTTCGCCATTTGGTTTAGACTAGCACGCGTCCGAAGCACTGATTATTTACCAATGCTTACTAGAACTACTAGAATTCGTTATCACATGGTGCCACATTTTAGGGTGCATCACTGATGGGGATTACAAAATTATACCCTTTTTTCAGGCACTTTATTATTGCACTCCGTTCAGGGAGCAGTTACTGGAATACTATGCCAAGAGCAGAAATGTTGAAGATGCTGAAGAAAATTTGTTGACCTGCCTAGCAGATCTTTTTTCACAGGTGAAGAAATATAACCTCCCATTCAGTTGGTATTCCACTTTGTCTTATTTCTGCTTATGAAATGAATTGATATACTAATAAGAATGGTTCTGGCCTTCTGGGTAACTTCATTTTCCTTTGGACCTAGAAAATATTCTATGCAGTATATTGCTGTTTTTCATGCATCATAGAGTGATGTAGTGTTTTACGAGACACATATCATTAACCTCGTGATTTCTTGCAATTTCCAAGAAATGATTGGCACTAATTGCATAGTATGTACAAATTGATTATTATATAGTTGTTTGCATTATCTTGGCTCTGTGCACTGCTTGTTGATGATTCTGTATTGTTTCGCCTAACTCATTTTATAGCTCATCTGGAAGCTACATTACATTTTTTTTCTATTACTGATTACTTTAGAACACCTGAACATTTGGTAACATTGCGACCTACAATTGAAGCAAGAGGTTTCCATGAGCATGATTGTGACAGATTGGTACTTCATGGGTTTTCCCATGTGACAAGAAACATACTGCAGAGTGCAGACTGTTGTTCTTCAAATGATAATGTTTTATATTTTTTGCAGATAAGTGCATCAAAGAAAAAAACTGGTGTTATCGCTCCAAAACGTTTCATTCAAATGGTTAGGAAACTGAACGAATATTTTCGCGGTTACATGCATCAGGTAACTTGCAGATGTTTAATAGTGGTACCACATCAGGGCAATCGCATTAGCAGATTATAAACTTAACCTGATTATCTTATTCCTGCCTCGGGCATTTATCAAGTATGATTTAGTAATGCAAGCTCTGCCTTAGCTATTTGTATGACCTGCATCTCTTTTGTTGCACAATACATGAATCTTAGGAAGAAACTCTCTCCTTTCATTCATCTGACTTTTGGAGTCGGCTAAATTTCTGTCCCTTTGTCACCTTCAGGAAAAATGAAAATGTTTAAAAATAACGCTTCTCTTTCCATTCTATTTTCTTATATTTTGATGAGATAAAAGAGTCAACCTTCCAGAAGTAACATATCTTTTCTGTTCTGCTTTGTAGGATGCCCACGAATTTTTGAATTTCCTACTGAATGAAATTGTTGATATCCTGGAAAAAGAGACTAGGTCTGCGAAGGTTTCTCCCGAGACCACATCTCCTGAAAAGGTCTCAAATGGGGCAGCTGTGAATGGAGTCAGAAAAGAGCCACTGGTTACATGGGTACATAAGAATTTTCAGGTAACTAAAACTAAATGTCGATTATTTTTCATCTATTAAGGAATTGAGCCTAGCTCGGTTAGAAAAAGGTGTGTTTACACTTACCAGTTACCACCCAGGTTTGGGTGTCCCTTCAACTTGAATCTGGGTGGCATTCTTCTTCTTTACTGTAAAAGACACGCACTCTCTTTTTCTTCTAAGGATTTTGTGCACAGTTACCCTTTCTCTTTGCAGGGTACTTTGACCAATGAAACCAGATGCCTAATGTGTGAGACAGTCACTGCAAAGGATGAGACATTTTTTGACTTGAGTGTTGACATTGAACAGAATAGTTCACTCACAAGCTGCCTGAAGAATTTCTTTTCCACTGAGACTTTAAATGCGGATGACAAGTTCTTCTGTGATAAGTGCTGCAGGTAACAGAGCTAGATGCCATTTTGATATCATAATGTTCTGTCTCTTTGTTGTGACAGTGTGGAGCCCTTGGTTCGTTTGCTTGCTGATATGTTCAATCCTTGTGTTTCTGTTCATTAAGTTTCAACTACTTAAATCCAGATAGTTTAGAAAACAGATCCAAACTGCTACTATGTTTCCCAAGCTGAAACAAGTAAGCAGCTTTTCTCACTCCTAGATTGTTACGATGCAACAACTGCACCCCCTCCCCCAGTCTTCTTTTCACAACACCTTTTCTTCTCCACATCCCAATATTTAACTAATTTGGCATTGAACCCATTTCAGAATTTGTTCTGTTACAGGGATCACAACAGACTACATGTAAAGATTGCATTGGAGTACAAGTGACACTAAGTTTGTGCACCCATTTCTCATTAGGAGATTAGAGTTTCCAGATTCAACTAGGATCATTATTCATTAACCTCCGCCTAGGTAGATGAGGTGGAAACATGCTTTGGGGATTACCATGTGGTCATGTGGGAAGGAAGAACTATGCACTTAGCTTTGATTTCCCTGTGACAAGTACTGAATTCAAACTTTTGGTTTCTGATTCAGTTTGCAAGAAGCAGAGAAGAGAATGAAGATTAAAAAGGTGCCGCAAATATTGGTGATCCACCTAAAGCGCTTCAAGTTCATCGAGCAGCTTAACCGGCACAAGAAGCTGTCTTATCGGGTGGTTTACCCCTTGGAGCTGAAGCTCAGCAGCAACTCTGATGATGCTGACTGCGAGTACTCCCTCTTTGCCGTGGTGGTGCATCTGGGTAGCGGCCCAAACCAGGGACACTACGTAGCCAAGATCAAGAGTCACGACCACTGGCTGTCCTTCGATGATGACAATGTAGAGATGATCCCTGAGTCCACCCTGCAGACGTTCTACGGCTCTTCTCGTGAATATTCTGGCAACACGGATCATGGCTACATCTTGTTCTACGAGCGCGTTGGTGGGAATTGTGACGAGAAGGCCGACCCTCCTGAGGGTAGCGTGTGACCTTAGGCATTGGATCTTGTGTGGTTTAGTGTACATATGATTTAGCAAACTTTAAATTGATAAAGAGTGTGAAGCTGCTGTCCATTGGTGTACAAAAGTAAAGTTTTTTTTCCCCTGAGCACGAAAAATGAGAGGCTAGTTTGGACTTCGGAGTTCAGATTGAAGTTGTTATAAAGGAGCAATCCATTTGATTTTGTTTTGAGGGTTTTAATTTGGCACAGCATTTGTTCTGAATTGACATCAGATTGCTCACTGTTCTTGACTACGCTACACCTATCCTCGTGTCAGGAACCAGCTCTTTCTTTCTTTCTTTCCTTTGAAAAAGAGCTCTTTCTATTGTTGTCCCTTCTCTCTGCTGTGTTAAACCCATGAGAACCGGAGTACATTTTTTCCTACGAAATTTTTCTCTGCATTCAGACCATGTTTATGAATCCCTTCCGAATCCAAATCTGAGCTCTAAATAATCCACTTGCGCACGCGCAATTCCTGAGACGTGGGAGCGACTTGGCCAGCGTGCTCGTCGAAGTCGCCCTCATCCTCCTCTCCCCTGTAATCCTGTCCCCTTCTCTGCTCCCTGCTTCCGCATCGAATCAAAATCAAAACCAAGGGAGAGACGAGTAAACCCGGGCTCGGTAAGGAAAGGACAGAGCAGGGGCGGATCGCCGGCGGTCGGGCGCATTTTGGTGCCTTGATCGGAAGTGAGCGAGCGCGGCGGAGACCGGATGGGCTCGTCGTCCACCCCGGCGGCGGCGGCGGTGCCGAGCCGGCGCAAGGTGGCGCTCTACCTCACGCTCCTCACCCTGCAGTACGGCGCCCAGCCCCTCATATCCAAGCGCTTCGTCCGGTAAGCAAGCGCCTACCCACCACCCCCTTACCCGTCCCTTGCTGCGCCGGCTAGGGCGACTCGATTTGGAACGAAAGGCACGCGAATTTAGTGGCAAATACTGCAATCTCTCATCTTGTGGTGGCAGTTTTAAGGTTCGATTTCCTTACAGTGAGACATGTACAATTTTGGAGTAGCACTAGTGCACTACAAGCGAATTCACCTTGGTCACCATTTCATGATCCCGGGGGAGCGTTTGTGGGAACTGAGACAAGTTGGTGAACATCCACATTGTAGAGGCGTAGGAACATATGCCGTGGCCTTTTAGCTGTTCTGGGGAAATTGGCGATCCATTTGGTCAGATTAGAATGCTGCTTATTCTGGTTAGGCTGTTATGATGCCCCAGTGGGACTCAGTGTTTGTTAATAAATTAGATATCTAATAAATTTGCTTGTTCCAGATTAAGCAGTACACACAGATAGGTTGGTTTATGTAACCATGTGTAGATGAAATGGATGGACACAACACCGATTCTTTGATAATAACTTAACTGTCCCATGAAAAATGTATGAGTTAAAAGCCAATTGTTCAGCAACGCACATTCACAATTTTTGAGGTGTAAGGTTTTCTGTTATTTATGAGCTTGCATTCTTTCCTCAGTTATTTCTGTCATGAAATAAATTTAGAACAAGTACTATTTGACTGTGCTAAACCCCTTCTCCATTGCTGCAGCCAAGATACTATAGTGACCTCACTAGTTCTTGCCACTGAAGGAGCAAAGGTCTGGTACTAGATTTTGTTGTGCTCAATATGAAAATATGACATGTTCTTCACCTGGGTGCTTCTGATTTTCTTTGCATCTGTATAGGTTATTTGTGCAATCATTTTATTGATTGCAGAGGGTGGTCTGAAAAAACAGTTCAGTAACTGGAGTCTCACTGGATCATTGACCGCGTCTGGACTGCCTGCTGCCATATATGCATTGCAGAATAGTCTGTTGCAAATATCATACAAGAATTTGGATTCCTTGACCTTCTCAATTCTTAACCAGACCAAGCTTTTATGGACGGCATTTTTCACATATCTTATTTTGGGGTATGCCCTGTTAACACCTCCTATTTGCATTTTAGTATCTTGAAAATATTCAGAATGAAGATCTCATGAAAAAATAAGTACCCAAATATGTGTGCAAGAATTATACTTTGAACTTACTTAATTTGTTGAATACTTGGGAACATTTGATCCTTTGAATGTTGTGTTGAGACCAAAACATGGAAAGACAGACACCTAAAACTTGTTGGTCGCTTTAGAGTTGAACTGGAACATTGGTTGATGATCCGGAAGCCCACATGACCACTACGTATATTTTGAAGAAGTCACGAAACTAATGATTTTACCAGCCAAAACATTCTTTCCTAGCTCAACTGAACCATCAGAAAATGAAGGGAAATAAGTCAATAACACCTCAGTTCATGTACCCACTTTCTTTACCTGTAAGTTACCTCAAGGATTTGGAGAACTAGTCATGGTTAGTGGATATGGAGAACAAAATCCTAGCATGGAGCTTCGTCCTGAATTCCACTTGAGATAGAACTAGCACATCGGGGACCAGTCAATTTGATGGTCTATTTCCTGGGTAGGTTGTCTTGGGAATTAGAGCTGGGATTTACAGTGCTTACTACATGAAACTTGGACCTTCTTTTGTGTTCATTTAGAACTGCTACCTTGTGCATTTTTGTGCTTCATTGGCCATATCAAGTGGTTAACTCTGACTGGACAATTTTCTGAAGTAAAGCTGTCAATCATTAGTTTGATTATGTTTTGCAAATCTTGCAGGCAAAAGCAATCATCCAAGCAAATTTTAGCATTAACCCTCTTAATTAGTGCTGCTGTTCTTCTAAGTGTCGGGGAGAGTAGCAGCAAAGGTTCAAAGGGTGGTAGCTCTGATTATGTCTTGCTCTACGGGATCATTCCTGTTACAGTCGCATCAATGCTGTCTGGGTTGGCCTCTTCACTGTGTCAGTGGGCATCCCAGGTTGAACTTACTTACCATGTTTATTTTCCAGGATACAACTTAGGTCACTGCTAACATATTCCATAATAGTGCAGGTTAAAAAGCATACGTCTTATATGATGACTATAGAGATGTCCTTTATTGGAAGCCTGTGCTTGTTAGCAAGCACCTATCGATCACCAGATGGAGAAGCCATCAGGAAATATGGTTTTTTCCACGAATGGACTTTGTGGACCACGGTGAGTACTCTCTGCTATTCCCTTTTTTCTCCTCTCACTGTTGGGTAAAGCCCTGGTCATAACCAAGTTGTGTGCCCTCAAAAATCATGAAGTTGTAGCTGTAAAATCTAGTTTCAGAGAATAAATCAACTGGGATGGCTAAAATGTAATATCACATTGGATGCCATAATGTGATGCAGCTGTCAAATCACTTGGATTCAGTAATCAGTACAGCCTTGCCTGCATCATGTGCATCATGCCTTCTAATCAGTACTAAGCTCAACCACTGCAAAGTTGTTTTGCCTTTTTGGAAACAAGCTATTATCAATATGACTGGAATACTGAAAAAATACCAATTTGGACCTACGAGGGATTCTGATCTTCTGCTTTGTGTCATAATGGTGCCATAGTACAGTACTTGGGCTGGAAATTGGCCTTTAAGAATAATTAGCAGTTGTATACAGCAATTGAATCTGGAAAATACTATATTTTTTGTTAATCTAGAACATCAATGAGTTGTTAAGGTAACACAGCAACATACTAGGGTAGCAGCTAATCTAAACATTCGAATTTTCAACGGATGGTTCGTGGATGAGACACCTGTCAGTGCACCCCTGCCATTTTAACCTTAATAATTATTAACAAAGTTCTTTTCAATCTTGATGTTTGCATCCGTTGTTAGATTTGTCTGAAATAGCCAAATAGGTAAATATTGATCTTCCTGGATCAACCTAAGATGTTGCTTCGCTATTTTTAATGCAAGTTTACCGTTTCTTTCAAGGGCCAAATTATCAAAATAAGCTTGTTTCTCTTTATGGTTCCATTTAGTGGCAATCTTTTGAAGGCACTGATTTAAATCTTGAATTGACTGAAAAGTACATCTGTAACATACCCCACACAGATGGAAGCAAAGCTGCAATAGATCTTCATTGATATTTGGGACCCTAAACATCATTCTGTACCTCAGGTACCGGTCTTAATGAATGCTGTGGGTGGAATTCTTGTTGGTCTTGTCACAACTTACGCGGGTGGTGTTAGAAAGGTAACTGCCTAAACTGACACTAAATGGAACACAACCATTGCTTTCACTTACATCTGGGAACTTGACTGACCTGTTTACTTTTCAGGGTTTTGTTATAGTATCAGCCCTCCTTGTAACTGCACTGCTACAATTTATATTTGATGGGAAGCCGCCATCACACTACTGCCTGATGGCACTACCACTTGTCATGACAAGCATATTCATTTACCAGAAGTATCCATATGCTGATAGGAAGAAGAAAGATTGATAAGCATACTTGTCGAGAAGGGAAAGTTTCCATCAGCGGGACGCAACGCTAACCTCATTTTCATCCACAAGTGTATGGAATTTGCACTGTCAAGTGGGTCAACTGTGACTCTTGAAGAGTTGTCTATTCATGGAGCTATGTATCATTTATCTACTGATTTGTATAGAATTAAACTAGTAGGGCGCTAGCCTGGAATCAATTTCAGCAGACAGTTGATATTTAGCTTGCATGTAACTTGCTTCTCAAGGGTGGTTTTATATTAATGAAGTGTTTACATATACAGCTATCTATATTTTCACAGCACGAGGAACCCAGCCTATCTTCACATATTGTCATTTAGATTATTTGAACTTGAAGAAGTGTATCTTCTGTATTTGTGTTGATTCTAGCAAACAAGTTTTAAAAAATCAATTATTTCATTATGGGGTTTCATGTCCCCTGCCTAATCCAATCCAGATTGTTTGCTTGTCAATTGTCATGCCCATGCTATGGTTCCCACTGTGCCAGGGCAAATTGACATGTGCAAGAAGTGCAGTGGTCCCAGCTAATGGTAGGGTGGTTGCGATCTGATTTATTAACTATCCGTGTTATCTCCAGTAACATACTCCCTCTGTATTAAAATATTTGTCGCTGTTGACTTTTCCTCATGACGTTTGACCATTCGTCTTATTCAAAAATTTATTGTAAATATATGAAAAGATAAGTCAAGCTTATAATACCTTTGATGGTAAAGTAAGTGGCAAACAAAACTAATAATACTTGCATATTTTTCTGAATAGAACGAATGGTCAAATGTCACGAGAAAAAATCAATAGCGACAAATATTTTGATACAGAGGTAGTATCTTGAGGTAGTATCTTGCTGTTTTCAGCTTCTCATCGGATGCGCAAGGCTGGTTAGATTACTTTTGTTATACTTCTTATAAATCTCATTGGCTGCCATCCTAAATTGTCACCTGTCTGTCTTTCAGATCACCTGATTGTTTCCCCAGTGTACATGGTGAAAGGTTTCAGCCAACTTCTTTATTGAGGCAAAGAAGAAGCAGATATGGTCGGTGTGACACCATCACATTTTACCTCAGGGTGTTCCCTTCACAATAGCAGGTAAAATCTACATCTACCAAACTGAGAACATGCCTCTGTGATGACTACAATAACCAGATAGAAAATGAACCTGATGCTAGAATAACTCTTATCTGATGAATAATACAGATCTTGTGGACAACTAGCAACCTATACCACAAAGTTCTATAGTACTAGCTTCACATAACCATTATTGCATCCAGGAAGCTGCATGACTGATGACTTGCATGCACACCAAGACTAGAGATGCACAAAATGTGATAATTTACATATGTAATTCTCTCTTCAGAACTCCTAACCAATTAAATCTGGACAGGCGGACACACGGCGTCAATTATCCACTTCCCACCCTGTTGTCCTGCATTTCGAGATTCATAGAGGAAAAAAAAACAGATCGTTAGTAGGCATTTGGAATGTTCTACTCAGCTACTACACACCAAATTCTAGTTAATTATCAGTTTAACAATGAGTTTACACTTCACACAACTACTCTGAAGCTGTAAGCTGCAATTTTCAATATAGGACAGAATGCAGTTTTCTGTGAAAATAAGTTACCGTGCATCTGAACTCACAATGACTGAGAGAGTTGACTCCAGTTCATCATCGTATGTGATTGCGGGTGCCTGTCCAAATAATTCCTACTGGAAATGTCAGCCTCATCAGCAGCATAAGGATCAGAATGTCCTGAAGCTGCCGGTGGTGACCAGACCGGTACCACTCCACCTTCTCTGCCCGTCCAGCTGCTCGATGCCTCTGAAACCGATGGAGCAACACCTAGCACCCGGTGTGTGTTGTTCTGAAAGTTATGCTGCTGATGATTGCCATTCATCCTGACAGCATTGGCAGTGCCACCGTCAACCGTTTCTTCCCTCTCCGTCCGAGGCTGCAAATGCATGTTTGATGGCACCTCCGGCCTACTGTCCTCACTGATGTTGCCAAAATCCGCAGTGAGTTCTGTTTCAGCTCTAATGAATGAAGAAGTCATGCTAGGCACCATCTGATCTTCTCGTCTCCGACCAGCCATCATCGGTGTCTGGGTAGCATGTCGGACCGGTTGTCGGTCCACTTCCATCTGTAATTCTTGAGGGAAGGCGATTGGTGGCACATCCGAGGAGTCGCCAAGGCCTTCTTCCATTCCATTTTCCATCGCAGCCCGAGAGGCCGCCTCAAGCTCCCACATTTCTGACAGGGCATCCTGTAACCTGGAATTGGCTGCATCTAACTCAACAATGGGGCGAGGATAGTTGGAGCCTAGCTCAACTCCCGCAGCTTGAAGCACAGACTCAGGTGCATCCCAGGGGTGGTGTATCCATTCCGTTGGCAACCTCGCCAGCTCTGGTAGCCATCGCCGGACATACTCCCCATGTGGGTCAAACTTGTACCCTTCAAACTGAAAGCATTGCAAAATTCAGCTTATACAATTCATCATCATGCTGCTTTACCCATCAAAAGATCTCATCAAATGAAAGAGCTCAAGTACCTGAGGGTTGTCGATGCGGTCAAGCTCGCGGCCATCAGGGAGGGACCCGGAAATGTACTGCCAACCTAGCGCGTCACTCTCGAGGTCAGCATCCAGCAAGGTGTCCCAGAAATACTTCATCCCCCAGCGCCATGGCAACTGGAGCACCTTGACAAAAAAACTCGAGACCACCACACGTATGCGATCGTGCAGCCACCCAGTTGCCCAGAGCTCCCTCATGCCAGCGTCGACAAGAGGGTAGCCAGTTCTCCCCTGCCTCCAAACCTTGAAGTATACCTCGTTGACGACCCAAGGGAAGAACCTGAGGTGCGACAGGAGCGGCTTCTCATGGCTGCAGGGGTGATTGAAGGTGAGGTACCTTGAGTACTCCCGCAGGCCGATGGAGCGGAGGAACAGAGTGCAGCTCTCCTCGCCAGCGTGGTTGCCTTCGTTGCTCCACATCAGCTGCTTCATCCGGACCTGATGGAAGACCTTGCGGACGCTGAGCTCACCGAAGTGCAGGTATGGGGACAGCAGGGATGTGCTCGCGCTGTCAGCCTTCTTGTGATTCATAGAGTAGTCGATCAATGGGCCATTGAGGAAGGCAGTAAGCGCCTTGTCAGCATTCTGCCACCCCGGTGACCATGCCCGTGCCAGCAGCGCATTGCTTCCCCTTTCGGACTCGTCTTCAAATATCAGCTCGTCGGATGGGCACCTCGACAAGTCACCTGTAGAGCTCAACACAGACAGCATTTTTTCACATCAGTGATTGATCTCCAAGAACCATTACATTATCACCATTAGAACTCTGCAGGTGAAGCATTTCAATACCTGAATTGATCCTCTTGGGCGGCAGCAGTGGCGCTGCAGGGTCGGGCATGCACAGGCACCTGTTCCAAAAGGGTGCGAACATGGTAAAGGGGCAGCCGTCGTCGTCGAGGACCTCCCACGGCTCGTACAGAAGGTCGGAGTTGAAGGACTGCACGGTGATGCCCTCGGCCGTAAGCAGCTCCTTCACGCGGTGGTCCCGGACCAGCGACAGTGGGTCTGCACGGCAGGCACGAGACAACGATCGGTGAGCAAGGGCAGGCCATTCGTGTCAGCCGGCCCAGATGATAAGGTGCTAAAAACTTTTGATGACGGTTCTTGGGAGAAAAACTCAACGAAGAAAAGAAGCAGGTTGGTGAGTACCAGTGGCTGGGTGCAAGGACTTTTTGGAATTAAAGAAGGGGACGGCGACCAGGTGTTCAGCCAGTGTTTTTGATGGCAAAGTTTGTAAGGCAGGATGCTAAGCTTGGAGTTGGTTGGCGTGTGGAGTAAGGGAATTAAGGTATGAAATATCCATTAATGGCAGACACAAGGCCATACTGTTCATGGAAAGATCCTCTTAAAAGGAAAAAACAAACCCCCCTCGGTTTTACTATTTGGATCATGAAGGGCTGGATCTCTCTCATGGCTTCAACCAGAACAGAGCAAGGCTAGAAAACCCAGATAAAAATCAACTATGACACGAACTCAAGGTGAAATTCGCATATTCTCTTGTTGCAAGAACAGCAGCAACAGGCAGCAAGACGTAGCAACAACATCCAGACTCCAGAGTGAGAGGGAGGGGTCGAACCGTAGAGGTGGTTGAAGAAGAGGTGCGTGGCGCCGGTGCTGCGGACGAGGTCGAGCAGAGCGACGACTGCGTCGTCGGAGCGACGGGTGACGAGGCGGCTGGCCCCGAGCCGGCGGAGCGAGGCGTCCAGGTGCTTGAGGCTCTGGCTGAGCCACCACCGGGACACCCTGCCGGGGTAGTAGGCCCCGTCCTCCTCCGGCGCCCACACGTAGGCAGGCACCACCTCCCCGGCCTTCCGCGCGGCCGCCGCCAGCGCCGGGTTGTCCTCCACCCGCAGGTCCCGCCTGAACCACACCAACGTCCGCACCCCCGCCTCCCCGGCGCCGCTCATCGACGACTGCGACGCTGACATGGCGCCCAATCCGGCACGGCTCGCCAAGAATCCCCCAAGATAGTAATCAGTTACTGGCTCCCGGCCAAGAAGATCGGCAGCAGCTCAAGAACCTGTGGAGCAGCCAAGAACAAGCTCCTGGCCCTCCGCTATGATGAGCTTCTCGCGGTGAGTGAGGATTTCCAGGAACTGTGGAAAAGCTGGACTGGATTGGCCTCTTTTCTTCAGAGAGCCTCCAGTTGCAGTGAAGATTGAGTAATCTGACCAATCTCCTCCTCTTTTCTCAGATTAAAAAAAAACCAGAGTATTTTTTTTCCTTCTGAGAATCGATGATGGCGCCGATGTTGCAGAGAGATTGGCCGGGGCTCGTGAGTCTTGGTTGGGGGAGAGGCGAGGTGTGGTCCAATGGAGAGGGTGGCCTGTGGATATTGGGATTGGTTGGTTTGGATTTGTTCTCGCCTTTTCCTCTAGACCATTTATCTCCTCGCGCTCCCCTGCGCTTGGCCTCTCCCATCTCCTATAATAATATTCCCTCCCCATTTTTGTTTCCCTCCTTTTGTGTGAGAAAAGAAACCAGGGTTGCTAGATTCCCGTGGAATTCTTACCTGGCCACTGGCACGTGGGGCCTTGTTGGCGCCCAGAACTTTTCTTCTACTAGCGCCTACTGATTAGCCCGTTTCACCAAAGGCATGTTTATTAATAATTTAATAATCCTCCGGTCACCCATTTTGCCATAGGCAGCAGAGGACATGCTACACGATTTTTATTATTCATAGTCATAGCCGTAATGGTTTTTTTATTTTCATTTTGGCGGAAGGTGACTAGGTGCGCCTCATTAGTTCGGAGTGGGAAAGAGTTGATGGTGTAAACTTCACCAGTCGCACCGCACTGTAAGGTTATAGTACTAGGCTACTAGCTAAACTCTTCAAAAATTGTTATGATAATAATGTAGCCATTTTGGTGCTTAATTCCGTTGTCCGTGTACTGTGAGTCTGGATTTAACTCTTTTTTTTCCTTATAGTACACAGCTCCCGTGGCTGTTTGTTAAAAAGAAAAACTAATCACCCAAGTTAAATTCTAGTAACAGTTGTACACAATACACATATGGAGGCAAGGATTTGAAAAGTGAAAAGGTATGGATACATATCCAAGGGCCGCATCTGTAACTTTGGTTGATTAGTGGTGGAAATTCTATTAAATTCATCCTCCAAATTTTGGTTCAATTAGTGTGTGGTGAGTGGGCAAAATTTACTCGCTGATTGCAGGATTGCAAAGAAAGTCAACACGTAGGTAGCACAAATGACGAAAAGGAAATCCCAACACATTAGTAGTCCAAAAGGACTATTATATACGCCATACAAACTTGCATACTTGTATAAATACATAGGTATATAGTCCATGCCCGTTGAAATAGAAATGGATGATGCATCATCTATGTGTAACAATGGCTGCAACTAGAATCCGTTAGCTTACATAAATGTTTCAGTTTGGTTGAGAAAAATAAGAAATTGATCGTGACCCTATGATTTCAAATTCAAATTTTAAATTTACACGTTTCTACTGGATTCCTTTTTTTCAACAGCTAGGGTCGGTACGCGCGGTTAATAATGTCGAGAGTCGAACCCCGGCCCTGCATGGAGGTAGTTGCCGAGGACAAGGGCCTGCTTGGCAACAAATGGCTGCAGCCGCTGCACGCAGCCAGTAGCCGCTACAGGAGCTCTCTGGCCCCTGCCGCCTGCATGACTTGCGCCTGGGGATGGTTCAACGGAAAAGAGGATGCTTTACCTAGCAGCAGCTCTGCTACTTGTGCGTGCAGCCGTTCAGCTGGGCTGCAAACCAACGGCCGCAGCCGGAATCGCCTAGTAGGTTATTTTAAGCATCTAGCTAGTGCCTCACTTATGCTATAAATGCCATGTTGGTACGTTGATCAATATCTACAAGCATTTTTAAACCCACATGTACATCAGTGGGACTATAAGGTATTCCGTTCATCCAGCTAGCTTCGACCCACCTGTTTACATCTAACGACCCACGACGCAGTTGAGCTTGCTCAATTGGTTTTCGTCGATCTTCGTGGCTCGCACATGGAGCCAAACATAGGTTGCAGTACTTGGCTACTTCCTTCGTTCCAAATTATAAACCATTTTATCTTTTTTAATTCATAGATACACTTAGATATACTCTGTGTCTAGGAAAAACAAAACGTCCTATAATTTGAGACGGAGGAAGTAGATGTTACTATCAGCATAGTATCATCATTTAATTACTGCTCCGTTTTTTATTTTTTATTTTTTGCACCTGCACATAGCAGGTCGCACGCACTTGCGCCGGTGAGAAAAATCCTGCCGGGAACGAGGGCGACCGTGCGGTACGCTACCGCACCACCGGCTGCTGCTAAAAGAACGGCCGCTTGGGGATCGGCCACTAGCTAGCACTGATCGATCAGCTCCTCCAAGTAGCGAGCAGGCGGTCAAACGCTCGTACGATTCGGGTTGCTTGCTTTTACCGACAACTTGGCCCGGTTAATTGGAATCGTATATATCTTTGCATCGGGAGAGCATTATTATGTGCTGGCAACGTCGTCCATCGACCAAAGGAGATAAGATTTACGAGTCAGCATAGCTCCCCATCGCATGCATTTGCTAGCTAGCGCCGGTACTAGGAAGGGTTTACCACATGTGTTGCCTTCTTGCTGCTCTTTGTCGTCGTTGCTGTCCTGTCGTGAGAGAGAGAGAGACCCGGCGCGCTTGACACATTGAGCATCGATCTGTTTCGCTCTGTCGCCGTCGATCGGGAGGGCTTATTATGATTTTAATCTGTGCGGGAACAAGACGATTCCAGCGATCCACTTCGCGACTCATCCATCCGGCTCCAGAGCGAGAAGAAGAAGTTGCAGCGCCGGCTAGCTGTTTCGGTATACTGTAGCTAGCTGTGGACATTTTAGAACTTTACAGCAAAAAATGATGGGTTACGTGTGCTCTACCTTTACCTATATATGTATAGTCTTTTTTTTTTTGCGAAACCATATATGTGTGTAGTCTAGCTCCTCCCAGGAATATACCATGTAGCGGAGATTTTGGATGTGCTATGTTTATGCATCGAAACCGCATGACAAAAATGAAATTAAACGTACTTGAAGATGTATCTTTTCAAAAGCAAAACAATGGTTGTTTAGGATGCCATGCATGAGCTAAAAGTCAAAGGGAAAAAAAGGATGGATAGAGTTTGGTTATAGTCCGAAGTCTAATCCACATGAGCTAGGACTGTTGAAATAGTTGTTGTTCGGGCGTCTATTTCGAGTGTAGTTTCTACATGCAAAAAAGAAGTGATATAAGTTAGCTTGGACTTTTGGAACTTTTGCATGCAAGAAGACGGGGAGGTTGCGTGTGGGATAGTTATAGTGTGCCCCATAATATAATAGTGGGATTTTGATGCGATATTCGTGCATCTGACGCGTAACAAAGTTCAAGTACTTGTACATGCATGAGAGGTGTGATTTCAAGTTTGGACACGAGAAACATAACCAACCTAATTTAGATACGCTCAACTTATGACATGTACGAGGGGTGATTGTTTATTTTTTTTTCGAATCATCTAGTACAGTACAGACGCGGACACTCACAAACACGCACACCGGCAAATCCTTGAGATTGACGGAGTCATCACGCCTCGTGGTCGACGGGCACGTCGCCTACCACTGAAAGAATAATGCCGGTTAAATCCTGAAATGAATCCAGAAAAATGCGAGTACCCGTGCTGAGTCGAGGACTTGAACCCATATGAGCAGGTTCCACCACAAGTAACTTTACCAGCTAAGCTATGCTCAGTTTGCTGGGGTGACTGTTTATGATACCTCTCTATTATACATGAATAAAAAGAAACATAGAGTTTTTTATTTATTTGTATTCAAAATCTAGTCCACGAGCTAGGACAGTTGAAAATGTTGCTTCTCTTTTCGATCGACTATTTGAACGACTAGGCACGAGTTTGTACCCATTTCATTAAATTGAGAAGGGGAATTTTTTTTCTATCCCAATAGTAGTGTCTATAGTCTTTAATGTAGTTATAGTTTTATTTCAGCAATAGATCGACTTTGTTGTGTCAGGGTAACAACATTGTACCTTAAGATTTCGGCACTAGCATCCATATGCATCTTGATATGGTACTATAAATTGAATATTTGAGTTTGAAACTTCTCAGCACCTATCTCATCAGCTGAGTTAGTAACGGAGAAGAGTGGTCCAAGCATATTGTGCGGCCTTTTTGTTCACACCTTAAACTAAGTTGATTTTTTTCTAAGAAAAAACACAGATGAAAAGAAATGTTATCCAAATAAAGGATTATGTTTTAGGTAGATCATTTAGTGCGTACAAATAAACTAAAATACCCAAAAAAAACACTGCCTTCATTCATTTAATTTACTCACTGGCCTCGGAAATAAACAAACTACTAGGAGACGCAGACAAGTACACCGTAGATACCAGAGCACCTAATCTAATAAGCCATGACCACGAGAGAATCGATCCAAACCGCCAAACTGGCACGTGGGTTTGCACCTAACCCAAGCGCGCGCGCTCTCCCCTCCCCCCCACTCCCTCTCCAGCTTTCCCTGGCCCATTTCTCTGATCACTCCAGCGTCCCAATCTGCTGCTGCTAACCCTCCTCCTCCCCCCACTGTGCACTGTCTTATATACAAAGCGCAGCGTGTGGTGAGAATCGCGCGCATTAGGACCACATCGCGGCGGTGTTTGCCTCCCAGCCACTCGTTCCCCGGGGACTGCCTCCCAGCCACTCGTTCCCCGGGGACGCGCGCACGTCCATTCTCATGTTTTGTTGTTCCTCGGCCCATGACTTTCTGTCGATGTAGGGAGATGGCGGCTTTGCTTGCTCAGCCTGCTAGGTTAGATTCGGATAATGATCACGCATCATGTCCCGGCTGTGCCCACAAATATGGCATTTCTTTAGATTATTGAGGTTCATATGACTGCCTCCTTAATGAAATAACTGGACATAAACAGTTTTAAATTTTGTCGGCCTTCTTTGTTTGAGATTTCACTGGTGCTGTGATTTCCTAAATTATTTGCTACTCCCTCCGTCCCAAATTACTATTCGTTTTGACTTTTCTAGATACATAATTTTTGCTACAGACCTAGATACATACATATCTAATTACGTAGCAAAAATTATGTATCTAGAAAAAATCAAAACGAACAGTAATTTGGGACGGAGGGAGCAGTTGGTTAAACTGAAAACTAGCTAGTACCGACAGATTTTGTCATCATAGTTGTCAATACATGCCATGATTATTGTCATAGAGCAGATTTGAGCACGTACAAAGATCTGCAGTATGGGCATCGAAGTGGCATACGGTCTCGTGTGACAGCTCAGACGTGCCACGTGCCCATGTACGGGCACTGGCTGCTTTTCCATTTTGTGAAACCGTGGTCCCTGCGTTTTCCCTTTCTTCTTCATGTTCCATGGCCCACTGGGATAGCAAGAGGAAGCACTGGATTGCACATTTAATTTAGGCAACGAGCTTGACAGCACTGGAGCACATTTAATCATACGTTTGTTAACTGTAGGGTGTTTGGTTTGTTAATTATTCCACCAGAAGTCTGTCCTATGATTTTAGGATACACTAGTACTCCCTCCGTTCCAAATTATAGGTCATTTTGACTTTATTAGATTCATAAACTTTGTTATGCACTTATATATACCCTATGTCTAGACGCATAATAATATCTATGCATCTAGAAAAGTCAAAACGACCTATAATTTGGAACGGAGGGAGTATATAAGTAAAAGTCACCATCTCTATTATATTAAATATTTAAACGTGCTCATAAGGAATGGTATACTCCCATATGGTAATGTGAATTGACCTATTTTATTCCTGAAATAAATAATGTGTGTCAGGTTCAGAATTAGAATTGATACCCATCCAGAGATGAACTGGCCGCGATTTAGATTGTGGAGAGCTAATAATTACTGCTTCCGCATCGGGCGATGCCTTAAACATTATCACTGCAGCACGGAGCTGGAAATGAGAAAAATTAACAAATACATTACGTATTATATTACTCTGCTCAAAACAACAATATAGGATGCAAGCAAATAAGCATGTCCTGCATCCATAGCCTAAACAGATTTTTGTTAAAATTATAGAATTTAATAACCTGATAGATTACGAAACTATTTTTCGATACAAACTATACAAGTTGTTGACGGGTAACTTTCCACCGGATTTTGTAACATCCAGCCCGTGGGCTAATGGACCAACAATTTGGAGTACCATGCAAGTAGCGATCGCTTAGCCCTCAAGTCCTCCTCTCGGCTTGACCCATCATCATATTATTATTATTTTGAGTGGAGCAGCTATAGTCCAATATATTGAAAGGACAACGTATTAAGTAAATATGAATATTTAATTTTCTTCAGATAATAATTCTTAACTTTTGCCAATGTTGATCAGGTTGTTGCTTCTCACCTGTGTATAGGTTCATTTGTTAAAATGAATCAAAATTTAGAATTACACCATTAGTATTATTGAAAGACTAAAGTCTATAAGGGAGACTCTGGGACTTTAGATTTTCTATGCGGTTCTGCTTGTGTATTGGACAACCGTATAGAAGCACGTTTGTTTCTATTAATTTAGCCCATTATCCCTTTCTAAACAGGTACATAAGGCTTTAAAAAATATTTATGCCAAACTCCCAAAATGTATTTTTAGTATTCCTTCCGTCCCAAAATACTATTCATTTTGGCTTCCCTAGATATATAAATTTTGCTATGTATCTAGATATAACATATATCTAGATGCATGTCAAAAACTATGCACCTAGAAAAGTCAAAACGAATAGTAATTTGGGACAGAGGGAGTATGTATTAACATGTTGATTTTTTAACCTGAACAATGCATATATAATCAAATATGTAAAAAAAACAGGGAAAGTAAACTTATCTATTGTATATAAAATTAAACATCCCTAATCAAAATTAAATTAATACGAAGATATAACATTAATTTGCTAAACATTCAAGGTTTTAGTATTGGTCCAATACTTTACTTTTGAAAGGAAAAGGGCACGAGAGTGTGCCTATTTCATTGATAAAGTAGGGTTACAGCCGGCGAGCCAGGCAAGGAAGAGGGAAAAAGGAAAAAAAAGGAGAGGGGAAGGCAGAGAGGCACCCAGAGGGTTACAGCCGGCGAGGTCCAATACTTTACCATTGCGACGCGAATACCAATGGTAAGAAAATAATGCTCAATAGTTTATTTCGACGTGAAAATACACTGATTGGAAGCACCAATTTACCAAGTCAGCAAGAACGAGGAACGCGACGGGTGCCGTAAAGGTAGGTACCTGTAGTCCTGGCGAAGCCAAGCCGTGAACCTTTTTTTTCTCTAGACGGGCGACGGGCCTGCACGCGCGTGCCCCCTGCTCCCCTGGCCTTGGCTCGGCTCTATCCTGAGGAATCGATTCCTCCTCTGCTCCCTCCGGATGACCTGCGAACCCCGATCGTTTTCACAGTAGCGCACCACGCCCACTCACTAAATGCACTGACCAGTGTCCAGAGTCCCATCGTTCCGAGGAACTGTGCAGGAAGGCCACTGCCGATGCTTGCGACGTGCGATGCGGTAGCAGCTTGAGCTTGGCACTGAATGCCCTCAGGATCTGCAATTAACTAAGGTCCCTCAGGCTGTGTGCAATTGATTGAAGTTTTTTTTTTGAAACGTGCAATTGATTGAAGTCGCTGCTCCGTTGGTTAATCGCAGGGGGATTGGACACAGCGGAACCGAACAAAATGCTTCTGTTGTGTGAGGCACTGCTTGTCCTCTAAAAACTCTTTCGGCACCTGGGTCTGGGTCCCTCTGGGGTGGGTCAGGTTACTACCTCGATTCAGAGTAGACAGCCTAACCGACGCTTGGACTGACAGTCGGATGGTTCAGCCTCGTCTCCCCCAGACTCGAACAGTAGAGTGAAGTAGGGTGCAGGTCGACGAGATTTTTGTTTCCTCATCTCAAATACGCACGATGCAGCTTCTTTTTCGGACTCACGGAGGCCAGTTGCTCGTCCAGCATAGCTCTGGTAATTCTGCATTTGCTATTCAGGCCATGTTTAGTTACCTCCCAACTCCCAACTTTGACACTATGCAAAAAGAAGATTCCCCATCACATCAAACTTGCGGTACATGTATGGAGTATTAAATGTAGACTAAATTAAAAACTAATTGCACAGTTTTGTTGTACTTTGCGAGACGAATCTTTTGAGCCTAATTAGTCAATATTTGGAAAATAATTCACAAATACAAACGAAACGCTACAGTGTGCTACAGTGCTGGCACAGTAATTTTGCATCTCCCAATTTGACCAACTAAACAAGGCCTCAGATACGGATGCTGATACACGGTACCGACAATCCATGTCGCAAACAACCAGGCCTTGTTTAGTTACACAAAGTTTGGAGGTGCAAAATTCCTGTAGCACACTGTAGCGTTTCGTTTGTATTTGTGAATTATTGTCCAAATATTGACTAATTAGGCTCAAAAGATTCGTCTCGCAAAGTACAACAAAACTATGCAATTAGTTTTTAATTTCGTCTACATTTAGTACTCCATACATGTAACACAAGTTTGATGTGATGGAGAATCTTCTTTTTGCATAGTGTCGAAGTTGGGAGTTTTGGAGCAACTAAACATGGCCCAAAGTGTAAAGTAGTAGCAGAGCGTAGCAGTAGCGTGAGTGAGTGCGTGTCTGACTCGGTGCGGGGACGGGAGGTGGCGGCTCCCGGCTGCGTGCCGTGTGAAAAGGAGCCCCGCGCCACGGCCGGCTGTCTGGGAGTGGGGAGAAGATCTCTTGGGATGCCGCGGCACTGATTGAAGGGAGCTGCAGACAAGAACCAGCTAGCCCACGTGACGGCCGATGGCGCGGAAACTGATGTGGAGCACGACGAGCACGGGCCGGACACTGCTTGCTTGGAGGCTTGGAGCAATGGAAGCCGCATGGCAATTGGCAATACGGCATGGGCATGATGGGAGCCATCCCGACCTGCCCCAGGCTTGCCCCAGGCTCACCCAGCTTCCGGGTTCCGGCTGCAGGTGAGACCCAGGCCGAGTGGGAGATCGTATGGATGGACATTGCCGTCGTTCTCGGCTCCGCCCCTTTCCACATGTTCCGCGAGGGTTTTCGCGTGGGGTGTGCTGGGACCGCCAGAGCTGCCACGCGAAATCCACCACCGTGACGTCTAGTAACAGGAAGGTGATGTGGCATGTTTGTAGCACTTCGGTCCGTTTGGTTACTTTTGCTTATTTTTAGCACGTGTCACATCGAATGTTTAGATACTAATTAGGAGTATTAAACGTAGGTTATTTACAAAAATCATTACATAAGTGGAGGTTAAACGGCGAGACGAATCTATTAAGCCTAATTAATCCACCATTAGCAAATATTTACTGTAGCAACACATTGTCAAATCATGAACTAATCAGGCTTAATAGATTCGTCTCGCCGTTTAGCCTCCACTTATGTAATGGGTTTTGTAAATAGTCTACGTTTAACACTTCTAATTAGTATCTAAACACGGGTGCTAAAAATAAGCAAAGAACCCAAACCAGGCCTTCATTTCAGCACCTGTTTGGCAGAGATTCACGCAGCTCCAGATCCTCAAAAACAGCTCCGCTCTAGATAAACACGGGTGCTAAAAATAAGCAAAGAAACCAAACCAGGCCTTCATTTCAGCACCTGTTTGGCAGAGATTCACGCAGCTCCAGATCCTCAAAAACAGCTCCGCTCTAGATTTTTTCAGCCAAACGGTTTTAGATCTAGCAACTCCACCATGAATCTGCTCCACGAAAACAGTGGATCCACCTCCAGATCCATGGATTTGGTGGAGCACCTCAGGGTGCTCCACGAAATCAAATTTGGTGGAGTTGGAAGAAATTACCCACCACTGCCACTTGTTAGTGGAAAATGACCAGTTCGTTCTATTTCTTCGTAGCTTCCTTCTCTGCTTGCGCTACGGTGGCCGCGTCCCGCACGCCAGAGCGCCGTCTCGCCCCGCCGGTGGCCAGCGCGCCCCATCCCACCCGACGGAGCCCTGCCCGCACCCGGCCGCCTGGCCGCAGGTGAGGCCGCACCCGCCAGCGCCTCAACCGCGTGCGCAACAACACCAGGAAAAATATTTTTTTTATTCTGATGCATGGGTCCAAATTGCCAGTGAGATAAAGATAAGGATGGAGCTGTACCAAATGCTTTTTGAGATCTTAGATCCACGGTGAAGCAGCTCTACGATGGAGCTAGCTGGATCTATGGATCTGGAGCTGTTTTTCAGAGTTTTTCAGAGTTGGAGCTCTGCCAAACAGACCCTCAAATTATAGCTCGATTTATTAATCTTTGCCGTAAGTGTTTTTTTAAAAAAGAAAAGATATGTTAGCATCATTAGCACCCAAAACAAATACATTATCAAAATACATTCTATGATGGATCTTGTAAAATCAATTTGATGACGTACATGCTGGCCTATGAACTTGATCGAAATTTTACGGGTTCGACTTAGAAAAAGCTCTGTGATAGAGTTTCGTTATCGTTGTATAGCTTAGCTCAGTTGAAACATTCTCCATTTTGTGATTCTGTATATGTCTAGCTTTATATCTTCGTTACATTTTTAGTTTTGCATGAAAATTTAAATATAAAATTCTGTATTTGGATCGGTCTGCATCCAACTTCACTCGAATCACAAAATCTAACAGCCGCGAGCTAGTAAATGTTACGGCCTAAAATTAGGAGTTATTATGCGCCTGATTAGTTGGGCACCAAAATATGCCAAACCAAAATCAGGGAAAACCTAATAATTTTGACAGTTGTGTTTTAGCATCAAATCAATTGGGGGTAAAAATTTTCGGAAATCCTATCCAATCTTCTGGAAGATTTTTCTCCCTCACCTTCTAGGGTTCGAGATTCGTGCAAAACAACTCACACCATTAGATCTCCACAACCCTAACACACATCACCCTACTCCTGCCTCCCCCCTGCCATCGCAGCTTCGCTGTCCCACACCGCGCTGGCTTGCCGGCGCACTGTCACGGCCCCACGCGGCCTCGCCGGCCGTCAGAGTCGGAGAAGAAGACCTCGCCAGCCATCGCAAACAGAGAAGAAGGTTGGATTCAACTTTTTCTGAAAAAATGTTGGTGGAAAATTTTCCCGAAAAATGTTGGTGCAACTTTTTTCGAATAAATGTTGGATTCAACTTTTCCTGAAGAAATGTTGCCTCAATTTTTTTCGAATAAATGTTGGTCTAACTTTTTGAAAAAATGTTGGTCCAACTTTTTTTCAAAAAAATGTTGGACGATATTTTTATCGAATATTTTTCATTGGGCCATAATCAAATGGGAGGGTTGGGAAAGAAGATGAGAAAGAAGAAGATAAGGTTAAGATGAGCCTTGGTGGGCTGGAAGTTTCAAGCCGTATAGATATAGGAGCCCCAAAATTTTGGCTGCCACATTTTTCACTCAACCAAGTGCCATCCTTATCCTTTTGCCCAGATTTTGGCAGGTAAATTTTGGCATGACTATATTTTGGCATGCCCCAACTTTAGCTGGGCACATTTTGGTGCTAACCAATCAGGCCCTGGGGCCGTGCAGGGCCTTGGAATAAGGCTACGGCCCGTTCACGCTGAACCTTGGAAAGGATGGAGGCCCATCTTAATTCATGCTTTTCCTTTTTCCCATCTCAGTTCATGGTTCCGTTTTCTACTGATGATGCCAACTAATGTTCATATTGCAGTTTCTTATTGACCACACATCTATCGCTACAAACAAACTTAGGATTTGTATTAATAACAGGAACCAGATAAATTGCCCCAATTAAGAATGATGCCCCCAAAAAGTGAGGCAGTAATGTTTCTTTATGGCAGTAAAATGAAGCAAGGAAAACAAAAACCCGGCAATGAGAAGCAAAGAGCTTTCGAAGTATTAAACTACCCGTGGAGATTTGGAGGCAGAACTTGTGAAGTGTGCCTAGTGCTGCCTCCTAATCAGCATCCACGGACTTCGAGATCTCCGTAGTTTAGTCGAATTATTGAAGGTGGTGGTGGCCCAATTCCAAACCAACCCATTTCTTCCTTCTTTCTGGCGGGTGCTGCTGCCGCCTTGCAAAGCTTGTCCACTCCCACGTGACCGTCCACGAGACACGCGGCCCATCACCGAAAACCTTGCTGGAGACGCACCACTGACACGCTACAGCTCAACCACTGACATGTGGAGCCAACATATTTCTTGGTCAGTTATGTCAGTGAAAGAGAGAGTATTCGGGTGGGGTGGCACAGAGACTCAGAGAGGGCGGCAAGTTGACTTCTACGACCGCCTCGCTTCGCGTCCGCACCCACGCGCCAAGCCGCCGCCAACTGTGCTTTTCGATCGGTCTTGCATTTTCTCACCCCGGCCCCTACGCTTGGAGCCCACTTTCATTTTCTTGTGGCGACATATGGTTATACAAAATTACATAAGACGCCACCCGCTAAGGGCCCCTTTGTAGGGCTTAAGGGAGCTTCGTCTTCAGCACTGCAGCGCACTGTAGTGCGTGCCGAAGCTGAAGCCAGGTAAGCCATTTTTTTCAACTTCATCGGCTTCCCCTCTTTCCAGTTCATCTTTTGCCTCGATCTGCGTACCGACTTCATGCTACAGTTTCCAATAGTACCAAAACACTGTAGTGCAAAGCTGAAGCCGGGGGACGCAAAGCTGAAGCCGGGGGAGGCAAAGCCTACCAAAGGGACCCTAAGAGCAGTCATTGAGATTGGATTTGTGGATCAGACATCGAACGATTTGTCAATTTACATTTGGTTGATCCTACCACACATCGAAAGAATTGCCAATTTACGATTTGATTGGTCTGGCCAGCTGGATTTGGGTCCAAACAATTTACGATTTTGATTGCTCTTGCTAGCTGGACCCGGGTTCAAAATAGTTAAGGACCTATTTGTTTGAGATTATGGATAGTTTCTTACTGTGAAAAGTCAGAAGGTTAAACAAACAACGAACTTCTTGTGTAGGTCAGAAAGCTAAAAACATCTTCTAAAAGCTAGTGTTGGCTTTTCGGATTCAAAAGCTAGTAGTGGCTTTTTATAGAAAAGCTCCAAAATACCGTTTCATGCCAACCATATGCAAACATCCTCGAATGCAATATATCAAAACTGGATGCTGGACTCTGTTTAAATGGCATTTGCCACATGCAACTAAAATTATCATCATTATAAAAAAAACACTACAAAGTAATGATAATTTACTGGCAAAAATTCCTCGTAAGAGGCTTTCATCAGAAGGCGTTGATGCCGTCATTGGGGGCCACCGCCATCGGGAGGGGCCATTGCCCCCCTAGAGTTTGTGAGGGGATGAAGGATGTGATAGCATAAGTGCTGGTTGGCTCCACCGAAGTCGAGTGCCCTTGTTGATGTGAATGGGACTGGATAAAAATTATTATTTATAGTTACTTTTTAATTAAAATAATCAAACTAGTTGGTGCATCACGGCCATTCATTTAGTGACTTCTAACAAAAACCATGTTTGAAAAGGTCCACTAGACAATTTTGCAATACCTTATATATATATATATATATATAGATTGGTCTAAATCCCTCTTATAGCCATGTGCTGCTCAATATCTAATTTTTTCTTAAGACATAGACAATTTTATTTGTTTAAGTCAGTTATTTTGCTTAGCCTTTTGACCGATACGAGGTGGCTTTGGTTTCTTGTTTCACCGCTAATTCATCTTTTGGACAACATATGATCTTAGAAAACAAACATTTGGCAAAATCAGCATAAATTAAATGTTACTTCTAAGTTTTTTTATTAGTGTTTCTAAAATCCCACCATTTTATATTTTACCTCGAATTTGAAATGAGGGTATATAATATGAAAAGAGATGGCGGTTACGATAAACCTGGGCTAGTACCACATGTTGGGTTCATATAAATGCCATGTCATCCGATCCGATATGTAAGAAGGATGGGTTAGATTTCATGCAATATATGAAAAGGTGCAAAGTTTTGTGGAACTGGAACACTAGTACCATAAGACAATGAAGTTTATTTATACACACCTTAATACCTTATGTATGTGCAATTTAACTTTTTAAGTTCTTAGTTTTTACTAGCACTTCATTAAACATCATCATTTTATATATGATCTCAAATTTTATATGTGGTATACGGTACGTGATCATAGAGCTTGTGATAAACCTAGGCTAGTACCTAGTGTGGGTTTATCATGTGTTTAGATCTATGTGCTAGATTTCATACAAAATATGAATGCGTGAGGTTTTGTAGAACACTTGTGCGATAAAACCTATAGCTAAGTGATACGCCCCCAACATGAATATTTTGATACAATATCCATGAAACCTGTGATTTTATGAAAGTTACTTAGGAAAATTAATGTTGTGGATGAATGACACAATATGTATGAGATATGACGATTCAGATCTTGAAAGTCACATAAAGAACAGGATAAGCTATTCCATTGGACGTATCACAATACTAAGACCCCTTTTGAAATAAAGGAAAAGTGTAAGAATTTTAGAGGATTTTGGATCCTATAGGAATTTTTACTTTGAAATCCATTTTTGGAATAAAGGATTGAATCCCTACCCATCCTATAAAATTCCTATGGAATGGCTTGTTCCGTAGCAATTTTGGAGGAATTCTACCAAGAGGTTGGACCTCATAGAAAGTTTCCTTTGTCTCACTCTCTCTCATCAAGTCATCATTCAATTCCTGTGTTTTTCTTGTGCACCATCCAAACGATCGTTGCTGCAGTTTTCCTGAGTTTTCCACTCCATATGATTACATGTATGATGACATTCTATTCCTACATTTTTTCTATTCATATGTTTTGACAATCCTGCGTTCCAAGGGAGACCTAAACGACCTCCATTATACAATTTCTCAGTAAAAAAAGACTCGTTAGTCCGAAAAATACATAATAAATAATTAAAAAGATACCGGTAAATGAGCACAAAAAGTCAAATTTACCAAACCAAAGTGCCTTTTTGTTCATATTTGTGACGCGACCCCCTTGAAAAAAGGAAACGGAAAGTGTACTCATTGCTGACACCGCGAGCGCAAATTTCATAAGCAAAGTGGGCTTGCACGCAAAACGCGCTAACCTCAGCAGTCAGCAGCACCAAAGCGCGTCGTGTCAATCCAAGTTGGGCACCACTCGCAGGCAATGGACTCCACCACGAGCACCCAGGTCGCCGGCGCCGCCGGCAGCCGCAGCCGCTCAATCGCGTCCAGGGGTTCTACCACCCCGCCTCCGCTGACCATGCCGGGCCGCGAACCCTCTGACGCGCTCGTCGGTGGCGGCGCCGGAGGAGCGGACGGGGACCCCAGCCTCGCCCTCCTCCGCCTGGCTGCGCTCGGGGACCGCATGGCCGCCGTCCGGGGCCGTATCGCCGCCTCCATCTCGGGGGAGGCCCGGCCCCTCTCCTACGCCGACATCCAATCCGTCTCCTCCGAGATCTCCTACACCGCCCAACTCGTCGTCCTCAACGCCGCCTCGCTCCTCGCTTCCTCCGTCCCCTTCCCCGCCCCAACCCCACCTCCTACCGCCGCAGCTCCCTCTCCCGCTCCCATCCGAGAGATCCCTGCTGCTGCCGCCGCCTCCGCCCAAGAGCAGCCCCTAGAAGCTGCTAAGGGCGACGGCGGCTACGATGTCGTGGAGCTCGACGCCGCCGAGCTGCTCGCGGAGCACGTCCACTTCTGCGAGATCTGCGGCAAGGGCTTCCGCCGCGACGCCAACCTCCGGATGCACATGCGTGCGCACGGCGACCGTTTCAAGACCCTCGACGCCCTCTCCCGCCCTGGCCACGGCAAGCCGAAGCCTCCCGCCGGCGACCGAGAGGTGCGCTTCTCCTGCCCCTTCGCGGGCTGCAACAGGAACCGCGCGCACCGCCGCTTCCGGCCGCTCAAGTCGGCGGTGTGCGCGCGGAACCACTTCAGGCGCAGCCACTGCCCCAAGCTCTACGCCTGCGAGCGCTGCGACGGGAAGAAGCGCTTCGCCGTCCTCGCTGACCTCCGCAGCCACCTGCGCCACTGCGGCGAGGAGGCACAGTGGCGTTGCTCTTGCGGCACCACCTTCTCACGCAAGGACAAGCTGTTCGGACATCTCGCCCTCTTCGAAGGCCACACTCCAGCTGTTACCGAGCCAAACAAGGATGTTGCAGCAGGACCTACAGAGCCAGTTCTTGATGCAATGGAGGAAGGAGGAATAGAAGAAGGCAATTGTGATCGTGAGGAGGATGAGGAGGGCGGCTATGATCCAGAGTTCTTCACGGAGTGGATGGAGGAGCTCAGAGATGGTGCCAGTGGCTCGAATTGGGCTGGACCGGCAGCAGCCGGACATTAGCAATGTTGGGTATTTATGGTAAGACAACTTTCCCACCATTTTGTTGTCACTTAGAATTTTGCATGCGAAAATTTGGCGCAAGAAGCTTTGAAATGACGCCAAGGTGCTGATCATAGGATACATGTGGCTACTAACTATTACAGACTAGGAATATATTGGGCATATAATTCTCACAAATAAAAGCATCTAGCTTTCATTTTGGTGGGTCCTGATAATGATTAAATCACAATTATTATACTTTACTAGATCGCATATCAAAATTCCAAGGATATGATGCATATAAACAATTGTGCTATGAACCTATAACTAACTATAAAGACTTGATTCTCTACACAAGATTGCAAGGTCATGCAGTGCTATTCCGCAAGCCAATTGACTTAGTTATGATGTAACAGGTTTGTCAAGTTGATTGTCTAGCAAGTCATCCTAATAGAAAAATTGTAATATCAACCAAGTTTTGGTATCTTACACTCTTTTTATGGAAAATCTGTGGAGGTCCATATTTGAGCCTCCTATTGCACAACACTAATCCTAGAATTAAACTGAGCAATTTGATGGCAAGGCAAAATTGTAATTCTTTATCTGGAGCTTTCCTCTAGTTCCTTGTCACCAGATTTTTACTCAAGCCTTTTATGACTGGAGAGGCTTGTGTATTAGCGCACGCCTCAACATGGTCTTTCATGACTGGAGATTTTCTTTAATTTAATTGCAGTTGTCTGGTTTTCCTCTTTTCGGACATTTTTTGAAAAAAATTAATGGAATATGAGTTGGATGGTTGCTTCAGTCTCTTCTTCATATTCTTCCACTTTTTGTGGGCAAGTCCTGGGACCACTTTTGTTTTGTTTATGGTTTATGTGATAAGTAGTATATTTTGTTTTCCCTGTTGTGATAGAATTGTATACGACTAATGAGTCTAGGCTATTATCTGGGGACAGCTTCTTGTTCTTAAACTTTTGCCTTGGATTTTGACTGGTTTGCACTTATAAGTGAGTTCGTAACATCATATTTAATAGTTTTATCATGGAATCTTTCCGGTGATGACTGGAGATCTTTGAATTAGTTTCAGTTGTCGTTTGGTTTTTCCCTTTTTTGGACAAAGGTGGTTTTCTCACCCAGCAATTCCAACTACCGAACATCCGTTGGTTTGTTTTTTGCTGTCTCGCAACGTTACTGCTGGGAGCACCTATGCTAGCATTTTGTCACATTTTTCACAGGGAAGCTAGAATTTTTGCCATGTCTTCACCGTTCCTTTGCTCTAGATGTTATCTCATCCTTATGCTTGTTAGTATCGATTCTTATCACTCTGTATTTCTCCATTATGGCTTGATAATGGATTACATTGTTACAGTTACTCTTTTTCCAATATGCGCAAGTAATTCACTTGTAAGGAATGTTATCTATGTAAGCCTTTGCTTTTCCTCCTGGAAATGTATAGGATTCGCCTTCTCGAGAGATTGTGTGTTCTGACTTAAAATGTATAAGAATATGAGTTAAAATCCTTATGCTTGTCTAGCATAGGAATGTACTAAATCCATTTTGTGGGTCATTTTATAAGAAGATTACAAGCGTGTTTTATGTAATCTTACTATCAAACCTGTTGTCTTGTAGATTGCTTGACGAGGGACATCAGCTTACATCAAGTGACCAGGAGGATCAAGTGAAGAAGGGCGGTTGTGAAATGTTTCAGGAGTGTTAATCAGGCTCTCTCTTTACCAGTGTATGTGTGCGTTCTGACCAGTAACCTGTATGATATGGTGCGTCTGTCTTTCTGCTGCCTCCCTTGCCATTATTCTCGGTCGCTTTCGTGTAATCCTGTGAGCTGTTGCTGGTTAAATGGAGTACAGCGGAGCAAATGGTTATGCTATGCAAGCGGTCTCCTCTGTGTTATGCTTAACTTGGCTGGGATCAGTTTCCTGTGCGCTGTGCCTGTGAGTAACGAGTGACAGGAGGACCCAGCTGGTTGTTGCGGTGAGAATGCCGTCTGGATCAGGCCGTGTCCAACGGTTAAGCTGGCTTACTAGCTCATAGCTCACCGACGCGGGCGCCGACAGCGCCTCGGTTCGGTTGCTGTTGGCTGCACATCGGATTGGATGAGCGTTCCATTGCGAAAAATAAAAAGAGCTCGATCGGCAACTCTTGATGTTACTGTGCTGCCGTCCCATCCACCCGATCATGTTCGGCCTTGTTCTTGATCATCTACTGCTCGCGTGCAGTCGCGGATACCTGTAGCAGAGGAATCGATTTGTCACCGTTTCTTCTCGTTCAACAGACATGGCACCCTCAACAGACAGCCAGGCAGGCCTAGCCTCCTAGCCCAACTTCTACAATGACAACATTATTGGAACGCATCTGTCAATATTATTGTTACCCTTACCCATCACCTACAACTAAAGGTTTTTTTAAGAATAATTGTAAAATAACTTATGGTTTTCAGCTAGGCCGTGCCATTTTCGGTCCACCCTACTGGCGCGACTCGAAGAACAGTACGGCATGAATACTAGGCCTTGTTTAGTTGCCCTGAATTTGGGTGTCCAAAATTACTGTTGTAGCACTGTAGCACACTGTAACATTTCGTTTGTATTTATGAATTATTGTCCAAATATTGACTAATTAGGCTCAAAAGATTCGTCTCGCAAAGTACAACAAAACTGTGCAATTAGTTTTTGATTTCGTCTACATTTAGTACTCTATGCATGTACCGCAAGTTTGATGTGATGGGAAATCTTCTTTTTGCATAGTGTCAAAATTGGGAGTTTGGGTGGAACTAAACAAGGGCCTAGGAACATGCCCTAGGATCTCGACGTGGATAGTAACATCGGAGAACGCGAGACATGGATAATCTAGTATCACAAGAAAATGTATTTTAGTCTTATACTTCCTCCGTCTCAAAATTAAAATAAAAAAATATTACATTAGTTTCATGATAAATCTGCTAACATTATTTTTATACTATTATTCTCTATAATCTCTATTCGCAGTTAAAAATGTTTGACTTTAAAAAGTCTAAACGTAACTATATTTATGTTTGATTTTAAAAAGTCTAAACGTAACTATATTTTGAAACGGAGGGAGAGGGAGTGCAATGGAAAACTCATTTTAGTGGCTGGGCGTTAGATCGGAACAGCGTGCCATGGTGTTTGGATTAAATTAATGGAGGCTTGTCGAGCTAGCATGGTATGGCTAGGACTAGGAGTGACCAGCTTGAAGCGTGATATGATTAAGGACGAGGTGCGAGAGGCATGGACCTTGACGGCACAGCACGAGGTACGAGCTGTCTCCATCCACATCATTAGTCTATTCGCTTCGTTCTTATCTAGTCGGACAGCCTCTGCATTAAGTCCTCGACCTCGAAACGATTTTGCGTTGGTAGGACTACGACGGATCGGAGCGAGAGAGAGCCCGGCATGGCGGCGCCGGCGAAGCCTCACCTGGCATTCTTCCTGTTCCCCACCCAGGGCCACGTGACCCCGGCGTTCCAGCTCGCCACGCTCCTCCACCACCGCCACGGCTTCGACGTCACCTTCGTCCACACCGAGCACAACCTCCGGCGCCTCCTCCGCGCGCGCGGCCCGCCGGATGCGCTGGCGGGGCCGCCGCCGGGGATCCGCTTCGTGTCCGTCCCGGACGGCCTGGCCCCGTCCGACTCCGACGAGGACGCGGCGCAGGACATGGCCGCGCTGCACCTCTCCCTCCCGTCCATGGCGCCGCACTTCAAGGAGCTCGTGCTGTCGTCGTCCGAGCTCCCCGCGGCGAGCTGCTGCCTGCTCGTCTCCGACGTCGACCACATCCTGCGTGCCGCCGAGGCGATCGGCATGCCCCGCGTCACCTTCTGGATCACGGCCATGCAGCAGGGCCAGCGCCTCGTTGCCGAGGGCCTTGTCCCCCTCAAAGGTAAACACGGTAGCTATGTAGAACTGTCTACGAATGATCTGATCATTAGCTTACTATTGGTTTGGATGCTGTAAAAACCTGTAGATGCCTAGCAGCTGAGGAATGGATACATGGATAGCACGGTCGTCGACTGGGTGCCGGGGTTGCCCAAGGGTCCAAGGGCATGCGCCTCAAAGACTTCCCGAGCTTCGTCCGCGCCACGGATCCCGACGACGCCTTGCTCGCCATGGTCCTGCGCGCCATCATGGAGTGCCACCGCACCGTCCCGTCCGCCGTCGTGCTCCACACCTTCGAGGAGCTGGAGAGCCAGGCCAGCAGCGCCATGTCGGACATCCTGCCGCCGATCTACGCCGTCGGGCCGGTGCCGCTTCTCCTCAGGCAAGCCGCCGACGGCGCCGGCGGTGATAATCCGGCCGTCGACGCGTCGGGCTCCAGCCTTTCCAAGGAGGACCGCGCGTGCCTGGACTGGCTCGACGGCAAGCGTCCCAATTCGGTGGTGTTCGCCAGCTTCGGGAGCCTAGTGGAACTCAACGAAGAGCACCTGGTAGCTCGCCTGGGGGCTGGCCGACAGCGGCTACGAGTTCCTGTGCAGTGGGTGATCAGGAGCGACCAGCAGGCAACCGCCATCCTGCCGCCGGAGTTCCTGGCGGAGACGGAGGGGAGGGGTCGCGTGACGAGCTGGTGCCCGCAGGAGGCGGTGCTCCGGCACGAGGCCGTCGGCGCGTTCCTGCAGACGCACTGCGGGTGGAACTTGTTGGATTTAAATCTTGTTTTAGTCGTTGGTTTGGGAAGTCAAGTTTGTGTCGGTCTATGAAAATTAGGAAGTTGAGTCCGTGTGCATGCTGGTTAGTTTTACGTGCATGGAGTAGCACACGTAGTAAGCTAGCTAGGTTAGTTTAGGAAACGGATTTACATTGGTCGGCAAGCTGTCGTATACGATCTCGTATAGAAGGGAAGCTACGAGTTCACGGAGTCCGGCAGGCAGTCAAGGTAACCGCAGTTTCCTAGTTGGAGTTAGACATCAGATACTTTATGGTTGGAGTACACCTGCAGGTGCACGAGTCCAGATAGGATACAAGTTAGAGTTGTACCTTGTATGTCTGGCCGGTTAGGTGCTTCGGACTATAAAAGTAGAGGTATGTTCTTGGATTTTGTAACGTGAGAAATAAAGTAGAGAAGAAAAGGCTAAGCTGTTGCGGCCTCGGAAGTCTTTGTGTTCCTTGTTTTCTCGTGTTCGCGTGTGCTAGTTTCTGGTGAAATCCCAACAGAACTCGATGCTGGAGAGCGTCTGCGCCGGGGTGCCCATGCTGTGCTGGCCGTTCGCGGGCGACCAGCAGACCAACAGCAGGATGGCATTATAGATATCCAAACGGGCAGCCCGATCTGGCCTGGCACAGGTCCAGCTAGGCCTGGCCAGGCTCGGACCGTGCCAGCCTACGGGCTGCACCAACGGCCCAGGCATGGGCCCATGAGCCCATTTCATGCTGGGCTAGCCCGTAAAGGACGGCCTACTTCAAGCCACGGCGAGGTACAATGGGCCCTCACGGCCTGCTCCCTGTGCGCCACTACGGCCGCCATCTATTGCTGGACAACCGCCTATTCGCGCCGCCGCCGTCGCCTCCTGCACGCTGCCGTTTGCCTGCTCCTGCGCGCTGCCACCGTCGCCTCCACCAGGTACTCGCGCTGCTGCTCTGGCTTCCTATAGTTGGCCCCCCATGCCGCCACCGCTGCCAACCCCCCGCGCTGCTGTCGCTTCCCGCAGCCAGCCCCACCCCACCGTGGAGGACAAGGGCATGGCGGCGTGCGGCGGGGGTAGGGGACGATGAGGCCGCAGGAAGGGGAGGCGGCCGCCGGAGGTCGGAGGGGAGGCGGAGGTCGGAGAGGAAGGGGAGCATGGAGCCATGGATGGGAGTTGGGGAGACAGAGGGCTAGAGGGGAAGGGGAGGATGGCAGCTGGCAGGGTAGCGGAGCGAGTGTTTGTGTGAGTGAGATGGTGTAGATAAGGTTGAGGGGTTAACGGGCTATTTCGGGTCAGCATCCTAAAATCATGCTGGGCTGGGCTCCCATCGTGTTGGGGTGGCGGCCAACGCCCGGCACGAGCTACTGGGCCGAGCTAGCACGGGTCCAAAGAACCTCGTGCCAGGCCAGGCTAGGTTCGGGCAAAAAACGGGCTCCGTGCCGAGCTAACGGGCCGCGAGCTTTATGAACATCTATAGATGGCGTGCACGGAGTGGCGCATCGGCGTGGAGGTCAGGGAGGACCCTAGGCGGGAGGAGGTGGAGGTGGCGATACAGCAGGTGATGGGTGGGGAGAGAGGGTAGGAGCTCAGGAGGTCGGCGGCGGAGTGGAGGGAGAAGGCCAAGCTCGCGACACCACCAGGTGGCTCCCCTTGGATAAATCTGGAGAGGCTAGTCAACGAGGTGCTTGCTCCTCTGATGGACGAGAAATGAATTTGTTGACCTGATAATGTTCTCTTGATCTCTTCTGATTATGGTGTCTTATTAATGTCCATTTCACCTCAAGGAAAAGTGGTCAAAATTTTACTCTTTTCTTTTTGCGAATGTGTGTGTAACCTTGTTCAAAGGGCATTGCTTGTAATAGGCCAATTTACTTCACAAATCATGTATGCACACGCTTTGGCTCCTAATACAAGTTTTGGTCGGCGTAATGCCAGCCATAGTTCCTCTAAAAAGCTTTTTCAAAGAGCCTTTGGTGTCTTAAAGAAAGAATTCATCTAAGTACATAAATGACAGAACACAAAATTAAGGAAGTGACCCTAACTCAACTAGTTAGGGTCGAGGTGAGTCTATTTTTGGTGCCACCTTTCATGGCCCTTTTTTTATTTTTCTTCGTTTTGTGCTTACCTGTGCATAGTTTGTACTCTGCCTTGTCGGAGTCTTTCCACCATTTTAATATATCTCGTTTAAAAACAGAAAAGATTAGATGGTTGTCCCTGTGTCCTCTTCCTCATTTCTAAACTCTGATCCCCTTCACAATGCTCACTTCCCTCACCCCACCAATGTTCACTCCTATATATAAGTTGATTCTGTCCCAACTAATTAGGCATCTTAATCTCCCTTCTTCTTCAAAAAACCCCAAGACGTACGAAAGATGGACGTAGACATGTGGGCGTCGCTGCCGCCCGAACTACTTGTCGACATCTTCCGCCGCCTGGAGGCCGCTGCCGCTCTCCGCTGCACCGGAGTCTGCAAGCCGTGGCGGCGCGCCATCGCCGGCAATGCCGCCTCGTGCCTCCGGCCCCGCCCCGACTGCCGTGACCGCCGCCGCCAGCACGGCGCCTTGCGCAGCACGCTCCCCAGCGGTCTCTTCCTTCGCGCAGCTGGGCGCCGCCACCGACCTAGCGTCCTACGACGAGCTATTGGCGTCTCGTGACGGGCTCGTCCTCCTCGGTGGAAGGGCGGTGCAAGATCTCTGCCTGTGGAGCCTCATGACCGGGGACCGCAAGCTCCTCCCTGCCGGCGCGTTCAAGGACGCGTACGTCTTGCTCACCGGTTACGATCTCACCGTGTCAGATGGCGGCGGCGGCGGCGACGACGACGACGACTTGAAGGCAGTGATACTCGCCGTGAAGGAGAAGGGCATCGAGGGCGGCATGACCTACCAGATCTTCTCCACGAGCGACGGCGCGTGGGGTGCCGTCACGGTCACGCGCTCCCACAGGTTCAAGAAGGGTCTCGTGACGCGCATATACCCCGGCAGCGAGGTCATCTGCCGCGGTGGCGCCGTCCACTGGCTCGGCATGGCTACGGACGCCGGCGTGGTCGAGTGCGCGGTGGCCGTCGACGTGCGCTCCCGCAGGACATGGTTGACGGATCTGCCGGAGGGCTGCGGGAAACTGGACTGTTACAGCAGCCTGCGCACCAGCCCACTCCGCCTGGCGACGTCCGGGGACGGCCGACTGACTGTGGTCAGATCGTTCGGGGGCGGCCTCGTCGAAGTGTGGGTGCTCACCGGCGGCGACCGTTGGGTCCTGCGCAGGACGATCGACGTGCGGAACCTGCTGCCATATTGCCACGGGGACGTTTGGTTCAGCGCCTGCTGCCCGAGGAGCGGGTGCTTGCTTGGCCACGTTGGCGGCAAGGAGCTCCTCGTTTGCTGCCTGATCGAATGCGTCGACACCAACCATGGAGGATGCATGTATTCATTAGAAATGGATTGGTCAACTTACATGGCGAAGATGAAGCGCTTCTAGCTAAGTTTCTAACCTTGATAAATGTTCATGCTGTAAGATTTTGTTTTCTTCGTAACAGTTACATGCAAATACGCAATCAAAATAGATAAGCTTTGGTTACCGGTTACTTTCTTATACACACCTCCTATAGTTAAGAAGATTTACTTGTGAGTAAATTACATGCAATTAAACTTGATAAGCATTGCTACCGGTTACCTTTTTTAGACACGCATGCTAAATGCCTCAAACCAAATGGGCCAAATTGCTAGCCCAAAACCGTCGCGACCCATTTGTTCAGGTCGGCCCAGCTGCAAGCCTACAACTCACACGGCCTAGTCGTCGTTGGAGAAACAAGCTCAGCCGTAGCCACTGAACTGAGAGAAACCACGAGGAGCACCCCACCCATTTGCTCCATTGCACATTTGCACGGCCGGCTTGCAACTGCTTGCAGCTAGAGACAACACCAGATCTCTGATGTAGTGCCCGATCATTGTCAGTAACGATCCTGTAATCCTGGTCGTTCGAACTGCAACTAGCGTGCACATGAAACGATTGGTTTTGGAGAGATGGCCGACGCTGTCCCAGTGCGAGGTACTACTCAAGTGCACTGATGATCCTTCAACCAAAAAGGGAAGAAGTTTAAGTAAGGGACACGCATAGCTGACATCATCATCTCCTCCAACTCCCGCTACATCGATCTGCTGCAGATGCAGAGCCTACCATGCCTACCTATCCTTAAGAAACAGAACGGTGCCACGATTAGAGCTTCAGGCTTTCAGCAGATGGGCGTACTGATTACTGAAGAACCTTGATGACGACGACACACTCCTTCACTCACTTATTCTGTATGCGTGCGTATCATCATTCAAAGGAGGCTACCTTGCTGCAAGCACCGATCTCGCGAGCATCTACGATCTAGTAGTATCTATGCTGTTCTAGTAGTGATTGTGGAGCACCGGCGCGGGGTCGGGCTTGTACAGGCTCCTCCTCCGGAAGAGGTCCCCGAACTTGCGCAGGATCGACCGCCGCTTCCTGTGCTTCATGGCGTGCTCCGTGGCGCCGCCGCCGGCGTACTGGTGGCCCACGTACAGGTGGTCGAACTCGTAGTCGTAGTCGTCCATGGCCGCCGCGGCCGCCGCCGACTTGAGCTCTGCGAGGTTGCTCAGCGACGCGAACATCCGGTCCCGGCGGCCCGGGAGCACCCTCCCGTGGTCCAGGAACGCCGCCGCGCCCAGCTTCCCCTGCGCGGCCTCGCGCCTCCACTTCTCCACCAGCGGGATCTCCACCGCCGCCTTCCCGATCGCGGCGCTGCCGTCGGTTGCTGTCGCCGCCGCGAGCAGCTGGGCTTCGAGCTCCTTGGCGCGCTCCCGCGCCGCGGCCTCGCCGGCCCTGAGGGTCCCGTTCTCCCGCCGCAAGTCCTCCAGGTCGCGCTCCTTCTCGTCGGCGGCCTCCCGCAGGCCGGCGTTCTCGCCGCTGACGAGCTCGAGCGCCTCCGTGGCGGTGCTGGCGTCCTCGGCGGCGCGCTCCAGCGCGCGGCGCAGGCCGTCGTTCTCGTCGTCGAGCGCCCGGCGCGCTCCGGCGAGGTCGGCGTTCTCCCGCCTCGCCGCGGCGGCCTCCTCCTCGGCGGCGCGGGCGCGCGCCACCAGCGCCTTCTCCCTGGCGCGCCACCCCGCCGCGGCGTCCTTCCACTCAGTGGTGATCGCGTCCGCCTGCTCCGTGGCCGACCAGAGCTCCGCCTCGGCGGCCAGCAGCAGGCCACGGAGCCGGTCGGCCTCGGCGTTGGCGGCCTCCAGCTCGGCCTGCGCGTCGGAGAGCCAGGCCTTGACCTGCTTGGCCTCCATGGTGACCGCGGACAGCGCGGCGGTCAGGTCGTCGGCCGCCTTCCGGCTCCGCTCCTCGGCCTGCGACGAGGCCCGGAGCCTGGCCCGGAGGCCGTTGAGCTCCTCGTCGACGCCGCCGAACATGAGGTCCATGACGCTCCACTGCTGCTGCTGCGCCGGCGGGGCCGGGCCGGCCGCCGCGGCGCCTTGCTGCTGCTGGCGCAGCGCATCGACCTCGAGCCTGGCCTCCTCGAGCGCGATCTTGGCCTGCTCCAGCTCCTTGGTCTGCCGCACCAGCGACTCGAGCATCTTCATCTCCGTCTGCTTCGCCGCCGCCACCTCCCGCTCCAGGCGCCGCACCACCCGCTCCATTCCCGCGTCGGCGCCGTCGCTCACCTGCCGCTCCGCCAGCTGTTGCCCCGCCGGGCGCGCCGCCTTCCCCTCCGTTTCCGTCTCCGTCGCGGGACGACAGAGCTCGTCCTCTTGCGGAGTCGTCACCGGCGCCTGCTCCGTCATGCCGCCGCTATCGCCGAGACTCTGCCGCGATGAGTAGTCCACGACTCCACACGATCACGATCACGTTTTCTGCTGCGACGCATGCGCGCGCACGATCTGCGCACCCATTCCGTTCGTGTAACTACCAACACGGAGATATACGCACCTGGGACTGGGAGGAGGGGACGGGTGGCGAGTACGTGGGCGTGGTGGACCTGCTGCGCTCGTGCCGAGGCTTCATCTGCTGCCTGGGAGACAGAGGCGGGGCCGTGGCCCAGGAACCGGCTCCCCAGGACCTGGATCTGCACGGCACGGCGAGAGCACGGGTCAGGGATTCAGCGTCGGATCGGAACGCTCGCTCATGATGATCCGGCCGGAGGTGCCTGCCGAGCTCACCTCGCCCTGGAACTGGGAGGCGGCTGCATCGGCTGCAGGTCCATCGCCGGCGCAACCCCGGGAGAAGCTGGTGAGCGTGTGCGTCTGCAAGCAGCGGTGCAGTCGTGCAGGCAGCAGACTGGCGCTGGCCGTGCGGGAAACGGCAATAAAGCGGCTCAGTTTTATAGGAGTGGCGACGGCCGCACGCGACGGCCGCGCAGGTGACGCACGGGGTTAACGGATAACAACCGGAAACCATAGAAGAATTGATCTCGCGCGGCCCGGGATTTGGAGCAGGTGAGCGCGAGAAAGAGACGGGCCCCGGCTTGACCTCACCTCCACCACCGCCACCGCTGCGTCGTGTGATCCCAGGCGCGGCGCGCGCGATCCAACGGTGGACGGGGTGTGCCATCCGATGCTCCGGAAACTCTGATCTGATCGCTCCCCACTTCCCCAGGGCATGTGCAGTCTGGTCTCGGCGGCGTCTAATCCGATTGCCTAAAGCCTAGGCCTAACAGGGGTTAGGACTAGGACAGGAGCTTGGACGGATCGATCGCTCGGCGCCAAATATCTTCTTGTCGAAAGTCTTAGCGCGATGCCGTCTACAAGTGAAAGCCGCCAACAATATTTGCATCAGGCCATGTTTAGTTACTCCCAACTTCCAACTTTGACACTATGCAAAAAGAAGATTCCCCATCACATCAAACTTGCGGTACATGCATGGAGTACTAAATGTAGATGAAATTAAAAAGTAATTGCACAGTTTTGTTGTACTTTACGAGACGAATCTTTTGAGCCTAATTAGTCAATATTTGGACAATAATTCACAAATACAAACGAAACGCTACAGTGTGCTACAGTGCTGTAACAGTAATTTGGCACCTCCCAAATTGGCCAACTAAACAAGGCCTCAGCTTCGTTGTTTTAGTTGAGGGCGGTCCAGTGGCGAGGTGGCCAGCACATAAATAATCTGCGACACACTGATGTGTCGGGTCGGTATTGGCATGGCAGCGCCGGAGTGGAAGAAAAACAAGAGGGGGCAAATGGATTGGTTCTTGTCACGGTTTGCTTGTTCATATCGGCGAGAAATGGTGAGCATACCGTGCGTACTTGGGGCTCAAATCCTGTTAGCCAAGAGCATGAAAAATCGACACGACGCGGCGGCAGTTGGGCTTGCATCATCCCATCCCGGTGAGCTCGCCGGCGTCACTCTTCACCTGCCGTGCCAACACACGATAAACCTGCTTGCACTGTACCGTTGAGCTTATACCAGCGTCTGACGGGTCGTGGGGCATCCACTTGACTGGTTCTTCTCGCTGCCGAATCGTATCGACCTGTGTGATGCGTGCATATGATGCATCGTCCATCTACTGGTGCACGGGAGATCCCTCGGCTCGGAAGTCGGAAGCCCTCCGGGCAGCCGGGCCAGGTGAGACGTGCCTGTGGCTTCTACGCCAAGTGATGACGACTTGAAGAGGCATATGAGGAAGCGGAGGCGTGCCACTGCCGTGTGCCGTGGCCTCGTTCTCGGAAGTTGGAACAAAAGTTGAGGGGCAGCCAGAACACATGGGCCTTGTTTAGTTGGGGAATTTGGGAGGTGCCAAATTACTGTTACAGCACTGTAGCACACTGTAGCGTTTCGTTTGTATTTGTGAATTATTGTCCAAATATTGACTAATTAGGCTCAAAAGATTCGTCTCGCAAAGTACAACAAAACTGTGCAATTAGTTTTTAATTTCATCTACATTTAGTACTCCATGCATGTACCACAAGTTCGATGTGATGGGGAATCTTCTTTTTGCATAGTGTCAAAGTTGGGAGTTGGGAGTAACTAAACATGGCCATGTTCGGCTTCCTTCCTCGCCGCTGAACTGCTGATGGCAATCCCACGGAATCATCATGGCACGCCCTCTGCTTATTACTAGTACGACGAGTACGGCTGCACGAGCAATCCAACGAACGCTTCTTTTTTGTTTCGAAAGCAACGGGCACCAGCGCCGCAACGCTGCATAATGGTCGCATTTCCTGTAAAGGCAAAATCCATGACTGACGGTGCCCAGGACTGACTGAAGCAACTGGATCGCTCCTGACAGGGTGCAATCTGTCGAGCAATCTGGACAGCACCGGAGAGGTACAGTCAGTTGTGCCCTCTGAAACACCAGTCTTCCCCCATTAATGTTGTTCCTGGAAGCAACAATGCAATAGCGGACTGTTGGATTTAGTGACCGGCAATCCATCAGAGGTTACCTTGTAGATTTGTAGGTGGGGAAGATTGTAAGATCAAAAATTCGAATGGTGATACAGGGGCGCAAAGTTTAAACAGGTTCGTGCCTTCGGAGAGTAATACCCTACATCCTGTGTTCTGGTGGATTGTATTGTGATCGCAGATGCGAATCTGCGATGAGTTAACATGAGGTGGGATGAGTTACGTTGAGTTACCCCGGTGGGTGTCCCTGGCCACCTTATATAGGCTAACGACGTAGGGTTACAAGTTGGATAGGATCTTATTTTAGTCGATTGTTACATGGAAAGCAATCCGAGTTGGACTACAACAAGCATCCTGCAAATCCGGGCATAATCGATTCGCCCAGCCTCAGGATTTGTGCTTCACGTATCTTCATGCCTTGGCTCTCATGGCGTGGTCGGGTAGGCCCACTTATCAGGACCGACCAATATCCTAGTCGGTGGGGACCCGTGGGTACCCTTATCCCTCAAGCCCCCAAGCAATGTGAGTCGAACAGAACAAGAATCGATTCTTCGACTGCCGAACACGCTGGCAGGAGCGGCACGCAAAGTCGCTAATGCCAGTGGAGTCGGCACAGCCTGAAGCAGAAATATTCTGACGCCTGACCCAATTGCAATGCACACAGCTTATCGAAGTCACAGCGATGGAAGCTGGGACAACCACCACAAAGAAGTTGGGTAAAAAAGGGCTTCGGTAGGGAGGGTAGCATAGACAGGCAACAAATTAGAAATGGCAAACATACCATGAGACGAAAATACTGACTGTTCAGACAACCATAGTTACTTAGACCAGGATACACATCCATCAGCTGGCGGATGAAATACCACGACACCAGACCATCAGTTCAAATGACACGAATACTTACTCTGTCCAGACTCCAGACACGTGAAGAACTGACACATGCTAGTAAGCTACTACGGCTTCAGTCAAACTGACCAGTGGTTACTATATCATCTTTTCACAAAGGCTAACGAGCACACAACGAAGACCCATCAGCAGACTAAGCTCTCTCGCCACGGATCCTCCTTGCCAACTGAATGTCCTTGGGCATGATGGTGACGCGCTTGGCGTGGATGGCGCACAGGTTGGTGTCCTCGAAGAGACCCACCAGGTAGGCCTCTGCTGCCTCCTGCAGAGCAAGCACGGCATGGCTCTGGAAGCGCAGATCGGTCTGCAAGGTAGCAGTTCAGGAAAGACAAGTTACAACATGTTCTCAAAGAAGCTCCAGAAACATAATAAGATGGATAATGTGCAAATGGCATCTGAAAGGTCAGTCCTTTTACCTTGAAATCCTGAGCAATCTCCCTGACAAGCCTCTGGAATGGCAGCTTCCTTATCAGCAACTCAGTGCTCTTCTGGTACTTGCGGATCTCACTGGGCAGAGACAGGGAGATACAGGATGAGTTTTGCCAGGATATCTTCAAGCAAAAGATTTACAGTATGGATTTAAGATAGCCATGTGCACATACCGAAGAGCAACAGTCCCTGGGCGGTAACGGTGAGGCTTCTTGACTCCTCCAGTTGTAGGTGCCGACTTACGGGCTGCCTGTCAAAGCAAAACCACAAGGTTCTTCATCAAAAAATATTCAGCTCTGTAAAGCAAGATATATTGTCTAGGTGCAGTGTAAAAACAGACGATAAAGGAACTGCAAGCTACAGATTTTCAACCACAAACCTTTGTAGCGAGTTGCTTCCTAGGAGCCTTTCCTCCTGTGGACTTGCGAGCAGTCTGCTTGGTACGCGCCATCTAGCAAATGTCCCAAATGACTAAATTATTAAATAAATGAAACTATAAGCTCTGGAATCATTCTTTGAAGTCTACAAATATCTTCCTGAAAATACTAAGCATACAGAATCCTAGATGGCAAAATTGTGACAGGTTTGTTTACACCCAGCATATGTTAAATGGACCTAAAGAAACTATCAAGACATGACACTTATTTTTTTCTTTTGGTGAAGCACATAAACATATAACACAACACTCAGTTTCATGACTTGGTACTACCTGACAACGATTTATGACAGTAATATACATCACCAAAGTCCTAAAACATAATCAATTATCTAACAGACACTCCAGACTTGGTACTACCTGACAACGATTTATAACAGCAATATACATCACCAAAGTCCTAAAGCATAATCAATTATCTAACAGACACTCCAGACTCCATGATATCCTGAACAAATCTTTTTCCTTCTAACATCACAGGTTGCATGTATTTACTAGCTACCGCTTTACATACTTGCACGTTGTACAAAAATTGTTACAGATAGGATGGACGTAATGGTTGCTTCTTATTTTTTCCCTGTCAAGCAAAGACGGTTGTAGTTCTCAAATGAAAACAGGGTAAGCCCCATCCTACTGAGACTGATACTAGTTCTACCTTAACCTCACCCTGGCTCACAAACATATTTTAGGCCAAACTTTTGCAGTCAAAATCAAGGATCATATCCATATTTTATTTGGTTACATGAATAATACACATTGTTTTCAATAGCAACAGTGGTGTTTCATGAACTATATTAAGCAACATGAACATATTATGTTCTCAAGGGTGTTGAGAATCAACTAAGACAATCTGGAAACAGATCAATCTAACTGTAAAATCTTTTGTGCCTCAATGGCTCAATCCATGAAGGCAAATGACTGCACAGACCATGGCAAATATATAGTTATCAAGACATAACTATCAAGACATAACAACCAAAACAACTAAAAATCTTTCACCAGATTGTAAGTAGCCTCAACAACAAAAACAGGGCACAAGCAAGAAGTTTCAATCTAAAGTTTACCAGAATTTTGAGTTAAGACTTTGCCTAGTTTAGGCTACAAATATGACAAATCAAACATCCCAGTTTAATCATTCAACAAACTTGATGCTAACTTCCAGACAAAACATGCAAAGTTTTCACCCAGATATAACCTGAACAAACCTGACATTCCATATCAAGCTAGCCTGTAACTGATGATTGACTATGAAATAGTAGATGATCCTTCTCCATATAAATACTGGACATACAAACTTATTGAAACCACCCGCAATTTTGCATACAAATTATGCTGCCCTGCCTCAATGGCCCATAGAAGATATACTCACATCATTGATAGAGGAACACTATCAAGGAGACGCAGGCAATGCAATAGGAACCACTAAAGGAATAACCACCACAAACGCGGAGCCACTAATAAGCCCATCAAAAAGCAACAATTGGAGCGCAATGCCGCAATGGCATATACTAACTAGCGAACCGAGTTCATCCTATACTACAATTCAAATCTTAGCACCCGCAAAGTGATTCAGCGCAGAGCCCAACGAACTACAGAAATCTACAACCTAATCATCTGGGACAACCGCCGACCTTGGAAAAGCACTTTCTAATCTAAACCGCAAACTGGCATTCCAAACATCGAATTACGGGGCCAACAGCAGGCCAGATCGAGAGATTGGGCGGCGAATCGCAGGAATTGGTATGTAAAGCCAAACACACAGGAAATAGACGCAGGACGCTCATCGGCCGCAGCAGATGAACCTTCGAGGAAGCAAGCGCGCGCCTAAACGACGTCACCAGCACGCAATCAATCACCACGTCGAAGGAAACCGGTAGCAGAAAAGGGGGACGCGGCGACTCACCTCTCGACTTGCGCTTCGCCGGATTCCCCTTTTCCCCCCAAAAATCTGCAGCGACAGAAAGAGGGACGGAGTATTCGTGTCGCTACTTTTTTTTGCCCCAAACGAACAATAAGGCTTTACCGCGGAGGCGGATTTATATCTGTGGCGTGTGGGGGGGGGGGGGGGGGGGGGGACGGCCGCGTTTAGGTTTGGACTTTGGAGCGTACGGCTGCCGCTAGAGGCGTGTGTGATTCGGCTCGGCGGATCGGACGGGCTGATCGGAGGCCACGGATCCTCTCAGCCCGCGGGCGTGTGCCAATCCAGCAATTACAGTGCGAACGATCGTTTCTAGGCGGACCGGCCCATGGAGGAAGGGCCTGAGAAAGGCCCTTTCCTGGTGTCGCACGCCGCCGCCCGCCATGCGTGCGTCAAATCTGACGTAGTGACGTGAATGGTGGGGCTTCGAGGAAACTGATTCCCTCTGGGCTGCCGCTGAAGGGCTGCGATAGAAATACCCAGCGGCGCAAGCCCACCAGCGTCAAAGTCAAACTGAAGAGAGCACCGGTCCAGTACCCCCTAGCCGCCAGCGCGATCGGCATATTTGTTTCTTTTCGGTTAGAACGAATTACGAGTGCGATAGCTTTTTCTATATAGCTCTTTCTATACACCTGGATACTCGTTCCGTTCTTAAATATATAACATCGTTGACTTTTTACTCCCACTTTGATCACTTAAATAAAATGTGTATCATTATGTCTATTATCAAATGTACTTTAGATTTAACCTATAGATTTATCTATTTGTAAAAATATTTGTAGAAAAGACGAATAGTCAAACAAATGAAAAAAAGTCAACGATGATGTCATATATTTAAGAATGGAGGGAGTATATATTATATTTAGATATGTAGTAAAAGTTATATACCTGAAAAAATAAAACGAAATAATTTTTTACGAAGGGAATAGATTCGCAGTCCGTGTCCCCGTGCGAATCGTCCCGAGCTCCCGTTTTCTTATCATCACCAGCAACAATCCAGCATCTCCCCTTTCTCTTTATTCTCGCTATTAGGTGATCGTACTTTTTTTTCTTTTTTGTGATAAACACCTTTTTTTTTTCCTTTTAAGACTAGAGAAGTAGTGTAGCAGTATGCTTTTGTTTGTATCTCTGAATTATCTATTGTCGGCGGCGATATGCGCATCTGCGGGTGGGAATACTTAACGCCAACGGCAGTGTGGTTCGGTGCATTATTGACACTTATCCAGTCGTCGCTAGGCCCGGTCCGTTGCATTGCATGCGTTGTGGGTTATGCATGGGTGCATCATGGATGCATGGGTGCATCATGGGTACGCCTACTGCAGATCGTCACGTCCACGTGTGCCGGCGTGTGGCCCGAAATTTCTGCGGTCACCGTGCGCCCGGGGGAGTGGGACAGACAGAAAACATGCGGCACCGCAACAAATTTTTCGTGGGCACCACGATTTCCTGCAGCATCAACAGCAACGGCACATCTAATCTGAAAAAGAAGAATAAAAAGAAAAAGGAAAAGGAAAAGGAAAAAAAAGAGAGAGCAACATGCCAACATAGCAAGCGCTACCGGCTCGCGTCAGCGTCGACGTCACCCTATTCGAACCACACGTCTGCGCGACAGAAAGAAAAGAGTAAGCAGAAGCGGGGCCCTCGGCACTCGGCAGGGTTTCCTCCTCTTCTTCCTCCGCGAGGAGGACTAGTCCAGGAGGCTGCTATGCTTGACCACCTTGAGAAGCACTGTGGTCCCCGCGGGCCCCGCCACCTAAATTCCGCCACTTGGGGGGCGGTCAAATCTCATCCAGATCCGGTGGCTCGAGTGGAGTCGGCTGCTCCTCCTCGCCGTGCCAGCTTTTGTCCGCTCGGAAACGTCCGCGTGAAACGGCGACGTGCTGGGGCCCCACGGGTTGCTGGATCATCCTGAGGCCGTTTCGTGCTTTGACCCGGATCCGATAGATCAGAGAGGACGAAGCCATTTTTGGTTCCCAAAACAAGACGCAGGGCACACACTATAAACCTATAAACGCTTCATATTGAAGAAGTTATATCAAACACAAATATTTAGTCACATACTCAAATCTAAATGGTCAGATTTCATCATAGAAATTGTAACTAAATTAAGTTATGCCCAATTCGCATCACGTGATGCGACGTGGTAACAATTGTTGTAAACTTGAACGTGTAGCTTCTCGCCTAATGATCCAATATTTAAACCCATATTTATACTTAAAAACTTAAGTTTGTTTATTCATCATCTATGCTCCTCTTAGCTATGGATGTTGCTTGATAGAAAATGTGTGACTAGCATTAACACTCGCTCTCTCCCTTCCTCCCTCCCTGGCAAATAGCAATGACTCAATTCAGATACTTAGATACACCGTTGTTATCATCATCTAACCTTGTATATGCACGGTCCCATTCTCTACTCTTCTTGGGACAACTAGATGCACAAAACCTTTCATGACATAGTCTCTCCTCCTCCTTCATTCAGGAGGTGGACTTACCACGAGATAGCAATACGGCATGCCTCGATCGCAATAATAGTATCGTCTCCACCCAACTTCCACCCCCTTAGCTGCTCCAACTAGAATAGCTTTTGTTTCAAACCGTTGCACCTCCCGCGCTTGTTTCTTTCCCTTGGCACCACCTAGAAGTTACACCTAAGCTGCCGTCGGAGCATCCAAGATACATAGCCAAGGCAGCGCTAAGGTATGATACATAATCATGATTATTTGTACTATGCTTCATATTGCTCAGTCATATAAATATACTTCATTTATTTCATATTTGAAGTTTCAAGGTGCATCTAATTTCATTAGGATACTCCTTTGACAATAGTTGGTTTATTAACATATAATTTTTTGGATTACAAGGTTAATAGCCATTAGACTCACCTTTTAAAAATATATTTTCTCATGTATCACTATCACATAATTGTACTAATAGAGTCACGAGGCTAGTCAAAACTTTGTTGTAACGAACGAAACGAGACTAGTCAAAACTTGTTGTAACGAACGAAATACCTTTTTGTAATTCAAATAGAGGTTAAGGACGTGTTTGGTTTGTTTCCAAACGTAACCACGCCTGTACTCTGGCGGCGGCACAAGTGTGGCGCTCGCTTCGAGCACCGGAATCTTGCAAGAAATAGCAGCAATATGCACTAAGCAGACCGCATCACGCCACAAGTCTAGTCATCAAACAAACAACTACTTGAACAACTGCGTCGCGAGACTATTGTCGGTGTTTTAGACCGACGACCCGCCTAGGGAGTACCCAAGATGGTCTTTTATGTGGTGGGTGTCATCGAGAATCAAGGAGTCGATGGTGACGCAAGGAACACGATTTAGACAGGTTCGGACCGCTAGATCGCGTAATACCCTACGTCCTGTGTGTTGATTGTATTGAACTTGTATCGAGTTGTTCTTCGTTGTCTGGAGAGGGTCCTGCCCGCCCTTATATAGTCGGGAGAGTAGGGTTACAGGACAGATTGTATATGAGTCCTAGTCGAGTACGTTACAGAGTCCTACTCTAACTCGGTAGAGTAGTTTCCTTTTGACCCGACTAATCTTCGGGGAGTCCATGAAACATACGTGCCCTGCAAGTAGTCTTCATGTCCGAGTAGGTTTCGGGTACGTTCCCTTTAGTGGGTCCATACAAGTCTCTAGTGGGTCCGAGGGTGTCTAGCCGACAACTGCGGCGTGGCAACCTCCAAACGCCATCCAAACACACCGTAATTGCTAAGATGAATTTAGAGGAGTAAAAACACGTGCAGCTAAATAGCTTTAAATTTTAACGGTCATGTATTGAACGCTAATGTTGGGAATTATTTTGTGATAGGATCGTAGGAACCATGTGCTGAAATAAGCATCTCCAACTCCAACCTTTTTATGGTGGCACACGCACATCATCATCTCTCGAATGTTTAACAATTCCGGGTGTGGGTTTGCTGGACCCGCACCAAACACGACCCGTTACCAGGTCCCCGGTGACGGGCTGACGGCCAAGCCCAAGCAGAAGCTCCGGCCGTGCACGAGGAGAACTTGCCGCGTCCGTGGCCGCACGTTATAAATTCACCCGCTCCGTCTCGTCGCCTCTTCCACCCGCGGCCGCACCAACCCCGTCTCTAATCACCCCTAACCAACCCAAAACCAAAAACCCAACAAGACTTCTACCGATCCCCGACGTCGCCGGAGGCTTCGCCGGAGCAGCTTCGACGGTAAGCCATCCCCGCCTCTCGCCTGCTCATTTACCGCTGCCCATTAGCTCCTGTGCGCGAGGAATCGTCGTCCGCGTCAGTTTTCGCCCCCCATGTACCAGATCTCGCGTTTCGATGCGGCCTCCCGGTTTTTGTCCCCCTGTTTCTCGATTGAAATTCGCGCGGGCTGTGGCCAGTCGATGTCTTTGTTTGCTTATTCGGGTGCGCTCCGATGTGATTGCAGGTTGCTTCGTTCGCGTCCAGAGGAGCATGGCTTCGCTTGCGCCTCCCTCCTCCTCCGTCGCCGCCCTCACCCGCCAACCGTAAGAAGCTCTTGCCTGTGCCACCCTCTCCCTACACGTGCTCTTGCTTTTTCGTATGTTTGCGTGGGCTCGGTTCTTTGATCGTTTTCGAGTTGGCGGTGGCCTGCTTTGAATCATACAAATCGACACCCAGGGCCATGTTTTTGTATATCTGATATGATATGCACTCAATCTGTGTGGACTAGTTAGTAAACTGAATAACTGATGAATGAGCCGGAGAACATAGTTGCAGTTGGATTACAAAACTAGCCTTTTTTTATTACTTTACAGCGAGTGAAAAGGAGTAAACTCGGCAGCTGAAACTGAACCAGAGAAAAATGGCTGCAAGAATTTTAATGTTCATTCATAAGGCTATGCAGATTTTGGCAGCTGAGAGTGATTTTTCGTTTCTGATTGCCTGTTTGTGACAATGCAGTGTGCGGTTCCTGAAAGGATGCAGTGTCTCCAAGGAGACAAAAGGTTCAGTTTGCAGCCTCTTCACTCCAAGTTCAAATAATGCCAAAGTAAAATCAGTGGGCTTGAGAATAGCATCATCCTTGAAAAGGGATGGTGGCTATACGGCTGGCGGTGCCTCTGGGAATGGCGACATGCTATTGCCAAGAAGTACTTCCGTACGTGGCCAGGACCATCCGGTTGCTGACTCTGTACTCCCAACGGATTCCATGGTTGCACCAGAAATCCTCTCAGCTAATTTGGCACGTGTTGCGGACAAATTCACAGATGACGACACAGACACTGAACTTGATTTGGATAGCCCAACAGAGGGCTTTGCATCCATCGCAGATGCCATTGAGGACATACGACAAGGAAAGGTTAGTATCTTAAAAGTTTACTTGTGATATCTTTTACTTCCATAATTCCATTCCATCTAATGCGCTGCTAACATTGGTTTATACTTGAAGCTTGTGATTGTTGTTGATGACGAATCAAGGGAAAATGAAGGAGACCTTATAATGGCTGCTTCCTTGGTTACCCCAGAGGCTATGGCTTTTATAGTAAGGCATGGGACTGGAATTGTGTGTGTCAGCATGAAAGAAGAAGATCTGGAAAGACTGGACCTTCCATTGATGGTTTCCACAAAAGAAAATGAGGAGAAGCTATGCACTGCTTTCACCGTTACAGTGGTATGATGTTTTATTATCATTCTCTTGTCCCGATCTTTTTTTGTTGCTTGTCAGAAGTCTGTACGTGTAGCGCGTTGTTATCTTCTCGATTGGTTTCCTTATCAATTAAATACCCAATCTACAGTAGCACGTTGCTGTTTGCATGCTGATATATGTGCAGTGTTGCTTGAGGAACCTTTTTGGGTACCTAGCCTTCATGAATTATACTGATGTCAATAATAAAAAATGTCTTCCTGCTCCAGAAGTCAGAACATTACTCTCTCAGTAAATAACTACATATGAAATGCATAAGGTTATGCTTATTATAGTAGCGACTATGCCGTAAAGGTATATATATCAAGATTTCTGGAACTGCTAGTTGTTAGTTATTTGAGTTCCATTTTGGTCTGTGATTTTGTTATTTTGCACCCTGTTTTTTTTAAAGCTCTTTCTTTACTGTTCCTGCTACCTTCCTTCTGTAGCAATGGGTTTGGGCTAAATTTTCAGACAGTGAGTTGTTTACTTTTCTGTCACACAAGTACACAACTAGTCTGCTCTTTTTTTACTGTTCTGTTCCGACAATGTATTTTCAACATTTCCATTCTATTGAATATTGAAAGTGATATAATTTTGTATTATTTATATGTTTAGCCTTACTACACTAAAGGTGCATATATGCCTGCTAGTGAGCTGTATTTCTGAATTTTTTGCTTCTTAGGATGCGAAAGAGGGCACAACGACTGGAGTATCTGCCAAGGACAGGGCAAAGACAGTCATGACTCTTGCATCTCCTGACTCTAAGCCTGAGGACTTCAATCGCCCTGGTCATATTTTCCCTTTGAAGTACAGAGAAGGAGGTGTTCTGAAACGAGCTGGACACACCGAGGCATCTGTTGACCTTGCCATGCTGGCTGGGTTACCTCCTGTTGCTGTCCTTTGTGAGATTGTGGATGATGCAGATGGCTCCATGGCTCGCCTACCAAAACTACGCGTGTTTGCTGAAAGGGAGAATTTGAAGATTATATCTATTGCTGACTTGATTAGGTGAGTGCAGAAACTTCAGCTTCTGATGCTTTTCATGTTGCCAGTTTGCTATCAAGAATGTGTTTCTACTTTGATCATTGGTTAACATTAATTAAATATGTAGGGGGGAGGGCAAATCTCGTCAGAACACCTGTTTTCTTGTTTTTCTTCTATAACCATAAATCAAAAAAATTTCTACCTCCTTTTCTCTTTGGTTATTGGTATTATGTACATATGTTGCCTTCTTCGTAATTGTGCTGGAACAGTGTTTCTGGCAAAAAAGAAAGGATCTAAAAGTTCTTTCAGGCAAGGGTGGGTATTTTTCTACCATAGTTGTAACATATTATTCAACATACTTTATATGGATGCAAGAATCATATTAGTCCCTATGGCTGCTTATCTGCATGCTTCTTCAATGTTCTTATGTGCTCTTACTGATGATTCGTGAATTATTGATTGGTATGCTAACAGAAGTTTATCTGTTACAGATATAGGAGGAAAAGAGACAGGCTAATTGAGCGTGCTTCTGTTGCACGTTTGCCTTTGAGATGGGGCAATGTCCGTGCCTATTGCTACAGATCTGTTATTGATGGAATTGAGCATATTGCAATGGTGAAAGTAAGCCATTGTAATACTAATTTACTGCTGCAGAACTTGGATGGGTGAGATATTGTTGTAGCTAACTATGAATCATTCTCAATGATCAACAGGGTGAGATTGGTGATGGTCAAGATATTTTGGTGAGGGTTCACTCTGAGTGCCTCACTGGAGACATCTTTGGATCTGCAAGATGTGATTGTGGTGACCAGCTTGCCATGTCAATGGAGATGATTGAGAAGGCTGGAAGGGGTGTATTAGTTTACCTTCGTGGACATGAAGGGAGGGGTATTGGTCTGGGTCACAAGCTCCGTGCTTACAACTTGCAAGACGACGGGCGTGACACCGTAGAAGCTAATGAAGAACTAGGACTTCCTGTTGATTCACGGGAATATGGGATTGGTGCACAGGTAACACTGAAATTATCACTCAGTTTATTGTTGCAAGGTCAAGTATAGGCTAGAGAGGAAGACCGGTATATGTTTATGCTGAGAAGAAATTATCACTGAAATGCATGGAGACCAAAGATTTTCCCTCTTTTTGTAAAACTCTGCATAGTGGATATATTAGGAATGCCGTGGCGTATGGATGAAACCATTTGGCATAGTGCTCCAACTTCAAATGACTTCAAAAAACTTCCATGCTTGTTGCAGTATCATTTTTTAGGCAGGTTTACTGACACTTCACTGCTTCCCTGTAGATATTACGGGATCTAGGAGTTCGTTCCATGAAGCTGATGACCAATAACCCTGCAAAGTATAGCGGCCTCAAGGGTTACGGTTTAAGCATCGCGGGCAGGGTGCCCTTGCTGACGCCAATAACAAACGAGAACAGGAGGTACATGGAGACCAAAAGAACAAAGATGGGGCATGTATATGGTCAGGCCGACAAAGCAAGTGACAGCAACGGCGCCGAAGAGAAGCACTAGGCCAACAAGGCACGCCTCCATTCGCGTCCCGGCCGGCGACATGGTTGATGCCATATTCTTCTCTGGTGGAGTTTGTCAAATCAGCTGTTTCCCAGATATTTCAGTAGATTGATTTGTTCTTCAATTGTAACAGTAGGTTCGAAGATGGGGGAATAATAAGAATGGTACCCCGTACCCTTCACTTTTGTGCCCCATGTTATTCTCTGCTGCCATAATCTTATCACTGTAAATACATAGCAACAGCCTCGAGATAGTATGTACTTGAATCCATGTGTACCTGATATCCAGTTGCCTGGGGAAACGATTTTTTTGGGTTCAAAGCCATTACAACGTCTGTTAATAAGGGTGTTTGGATACGAGATGTTAAACTTTAACAGTGTCACATCGGATGTTCGGATGCTAATTAGAAGAACTAAACATGAGCTAATTATAAAACTAATTGCAGAACCTTGTGCTAATTCGCGAGACGAATCTATTAAGCCTAATTAATCCATCATTAGCAATTGGTTACTGTAGCACCACATTGTCAAATCATGAACTAATTAGGTTTAATAGATTCGTCTCGTGAATTACACTCCATCTGTGCAATTAGTTTTGTAATTAGCCTATATTTAATACTCCTAATTAGCATCCAAACATCCGATGTGACAGGTGTTAAACTTTAACACATGGTTGCCAAACAGGCCCTAAGAGAAGCTCTTGGAGGCATCACTGCTCCCCAAATGTTCCCCAAATGTTTTACCTTTTCCAGTTATGCGATCATGTGAAACTCTTCCGTTGGAGCTCAGAATGATTGACACAAAGCTATTCTCTCCACCGTATATGCTGTGTGCAGCCACAAGTTGCACCTGAAACTGGTTTGCCTTGTTCCTTTCCCCTGCAAATTGTGACTTTGTGAGGCTGCAGAGTCGCCTTCCCTGTGGCCCGCCGGACGCCGGCCGCCCACGCCCAACAACTCCCGCAACATCTCAAGACAAAGCCCCGCCTACGCCAGTCACCGCTGCCTCTCTCTTCGCCAACCGAAAGCGCCAGCCGCCTTCTCCGTCAGCCAGTACTCAGTCCAGACTCCAGGCACCAAAGTCACGCGATGTGACGCCACCGCGCGTTCCCGCGGCACAAGTTTTTTCCACGCGCACCGCGTCGGTTTAGTTTGGTGTCAGCGACCGGCTCGCGAACAAGCCATCTTTACCTCACGGCTCCTTCCCATCCGCCGCGGCGTACCCGTCTCCTCCTCCTCCTCCTCCCACTCCGGCATCCGCGAGCCTCGCCGGAGGTACCGTTCACCGTCCTCCAGCCTGATCCAGACCGACCGCCTCGATGCCTCCGCCTGATCTTCCACCCCCATCGCTTTACCCACCATCTCCTCCTCCCTCCTCCGCGGCTTCCCACGGCCAGAGCACCTTCGTCACCGCTCTCATCATCGCCGGCTCGGTGATCGCCGTCCTCGTCTTCTTCCTCTCCGTCTTCCTCTTCGTACGCCGCAGGCGGCAGCAGCGGCGGCAGCGAGAGGCGCTTCTCGAAGCCGCCCTGGCCCCAGCGGCGCTGCCCGCCACACCCCCCGGCGACGACGGCGGCCCCGATCCCCCCGGGGAGGAGGAAGTCGTGCACCACGCGTGGCACATCCGGACCGTGGGGCTCGACGAGGCGGCGATCGAGTCCATCGCGCTCACGCGGTACCGCGCCGGCGGTGCGCTCGGCGCATCCGACTGCACCGTCTGCCTCGGCGAGTTCCAGGACGGCGAGCTCCTCCGGCTGCTGCCCAAGTGCGCCCACGCGTTCCACGTCCAGTGCATCGACACCTGGCTCCGCGCCCACGTCAGCTGCCCGCTCTGCCGCGCCAACGTGATGGACCCCGCCGCCGCCGCCGCAGAGCAACCCGACCCAACACATCCTGCTCCCGGCGCCGACGCCGACGCCGAACAAGAACAGGACGCGGGGAACACCGGAGCCCCGGAACACGAGCAGCCAGGCCAGCACGCGAACGGGCAACCGGACATCTCGTCGGAGCAACCGCGCCAGCGCCCCGGCCCGCGGGGGCGGAACTTTCGGCGCGTGGCTTCCATGGACTCGCCGCCGTCGCCGATAGCGTCAGCCGGGGAGGCCCCTGACCCTGGACACGAGCAGGCCGGTGGCGAGAAGCAGGGGACAGGCAGCGCTGTTTGCTGCGAGGTGTCACCAGGATCTGACCATCTGAACCGCGCCGCCATGAAGAGGTCGTTGTCCGCCGGCAGCCGGTGGACGCTGCTCTCGCGGCCTTGCCGCTCGCGCAGCTCTCTTCTGCCGTTGTGATGGTGCGGAGATCTCCATCTGCTGCGTGATGATGGAGTTTTTGCGCTTGTTCTTGAATACTCTACAGTTTGCAGGTGAGCAGAGGGTTCACTACACTCTGCATTACAGGCACGGAAAAAGGAGACTCTCGCCGGAGAATCACTTGTATAGTGCTCGTTTTTCCGAGACTTGGTATTATGGTGTTCAGCTTGTTCTTTGCAAGATTCAGAGGAATGTCTCGATCGTGTCCTTTGAAGTGTTGGAGCAATTGCTAGGCCATAACAAATCCTCTCTTCATGATAGTGCTGTATAGAAATCGGAATGTTCCTGGTGCCGTCATTTCTAACTGAAATTTCATGTACGCATATGAGGCTATCTATCTATATTTCTTTTCTCATATTTTGTACGGCAGGCTCAAGACATTTTTCTGTTAAGTTCCGACCAATTTCGAAAATAGTTTGAACTGTAAAGCACGCCTTGATGTTACTGTCCAGTAGCACGACAACAACGGGGGATTTCCTGGTGTTTGCCTGTTTGGGACAGTTTGTACCGAAAACCGTACTTGTGTAGTAGGGTCAATCCCAATTCCCAAGTCTGAAAATGACATCCTTTAGGGGGCGTTTGGATGCCACGGGCTAAACTTTAGCCCTGTCACATCACACGTTCGAATGCTAATTAGGAGGATTAAATATGAGCTAATTATAAAACTAATAGCAGAACCCCTAGGGCTAAATCGCGAGACGAATCTATTAAGCCTAATTAATCCATCATGAGCGAATGGTTACTGTAGCACCACATTATCAAATCATGGACTAATTAGGCTTAATAGATTCGTCTCGCGATTTAGCCTAGGGGTTGTGCAATTAGTTTTGTAATTAGACTATGTTTAATACTCCTAATTAGTGTCCAAACATCCGATGTGACAGGGGCTAAAATTTAGCCCCTCCTGGCCAAACATTGCCGTCAGTAACAGGCCGTGTGTCACGGAAGGAGCTGTGCCCGAAGCCTGAATGGAGAGCGGGCCCTGGAGCCTGAAGGGAAATCTGTCTGGAAGAGTTTTGAATTTTTCCTTATTAAGTCATTTGTGTGTTTTCGTTGTACCTTGAAGCCATCCGATTCTTTTTTTTTTTTGCTAAAGAAAGCCATCTGATTCATGCACGAACTACAATCCAAATAATTTGAGCCATTCGATTACCACAGTTGTGGATTGTGCATAACATTGCTCCTTTTCCATTCCTCTTGAGATTTACAATGGCAGTCCTTTTTTCAGTTGTCGCTGTCAAGTTTTCTTGAGGTTGACCGCTTAAAAATATTGAAAATCACGTAGATTTGCTATAAGAAAATTGTAAAGTAGATATGTCACTAGAATTGCTTCTACAATACCACTTCAAATCATTAATATATGATGTTTTGGACTAAAAAAATAATTTAATTTGTTTTGGTTGTCCAAAGCGGCGTGCATTAATGATTGGGGGGAGTATCATAATTTAACATATCTTAAGTGAAAGTGTGAAACTATGAAATGTGGTGGTTCAAATAGCATCTTCAAGATCGAGAGTAAAAAAGATGCACTCTATTCATCCCAAAAAGGAATGTAATTGTAGTTTTCTCCTAAGCCCAATCATTTTACGTTTGACCAAGAGTTCAACGTTGGTAACACCAAATAAGTATCATTAGATTCATTATGAATTTTTTTATATAATATACCTATTTGGTGTTATAATTGTCAATACCATTCTCTATAAACTTGATCAAGCCTAAGATAGTGCCTAAGATAGTTTGATTTAGGATAAAATTAGAACGATATTTGAAGTCTAAGATAGTTTGATTTAGGATAAAATTAGAACGATATTTAGTAGGATGGAGGGAGTAAGTAAAAGAAAAGAAGAATGCAATATTTGTTCTAACTTTATTTGGTATTATCACCCAATATAGAGATGCAAGTGGGCTTGTCCGTGAGTCCGTATACCTTGACAAATTATTAAACCAAACTTATCTTGCTATAGTAGACTTTATTCAGTATTACTCATATGGTCAGCCTAAAAAATTCTATCCTTGACAAATTATTAAACCTAATTCAGCTTCCTACAACACATAATTCGGTGTTACTCATGTGGTCACAAATAACTGGAGCACGATATGCTAGTATGAACTTATGCAAAATATATGAAGCTACAATACTTTGGAATCATTCTCGAGACAAATACCAGTCATATCATTTTTCCAGAAGTTCATTCGAAATATTTAGAAAGTGTTGTGTCGAATATTTGTACTAAAGAGGTTACATAGACTTGATGTTGTAATTAGTGGTAGAGGGTAGAGTTGGTGGTAGACTTGTACCCGACCTCTCTAAAGAAGGAGAGGCCACCCTTGTAAAAAAACAACCACAAAGAGAGAAGCACAGAGAGATAGGCTTGCAATGGCGGTGGCCGGACGGCCGGGGTGGCATGTGTTGCTGTGGTCGGGAAGGAGCGCCCGTAAACATACCCCGGAGATGTAGGTCTCGGCCGAACTCCGTTACCAAATCTCGTGTCTCCAGTATGGTCTTTGCTCTCTCCATTCCCCGCCTCTGTCGATCTGAAGCCGAATCGCTTCCGTTCGTGCGCTCGATATCACAACAGAAAGATATTGGAGTTTAAAGTTTAAACGTGATGATTGTTATACCTTAAAGAGATTTGTGGCTCAATAAAAAGAGAGAACCAAGGAATACTTTAGATGGTTCACAAAAGTGGTTGTACCTCACATATCGGATCCAACGTGACTTCTCAAATCTCAATATTTTTTAGTCCAATCTCTGGTAAATGTTCATAAATTATAAGAATAGGATGTGTGCATGTATGTGTAAAATATGAATGTCTATATTTGTACTGCGTCTAAAAAAGGTACCAGTGATAAAGAGTTTTTTAAAAAATGAGAATAAGGCATGGATAGGAGAGTACAATCTTTGCATCTCATACGGATTCTGATGAATTTACCTCTGCCTTTAGCTTTTTTTTTTTGAAACACCTCTGCCTGTAGCTGTCATGACCATCGGTAATCCGAGGGCCCATTTCAGGTTCCAAACTCATCAGACGTCACATTCGTAAGAAATTCTAGAGCATTTTGTGTGCTTTCTCGCGAAATTTGCCAACTCTTCTGTGCTAATGGGCCATGGCATAATCCGAACAGAGACAGCTGCCATCCTAGCGTCCAGCCGACGCCAGTTAATAATCTCAGGGAGATCTTTTCAGAAAACCAAAAAAAACCCCCCAAGGAAATCGATTCCGCTGGATTATCTCCCACGCAAGTCCCCATCTCGGCCTCTAAACCTCCCCGAGCCGCAAATCAAACCCACCGCCAAATCTGCCACCGGCCACCGCCACCGCCACCGCCACCCAAACCCTAGCCCCATGGGCGGCGCCATGTCCGCCGCAACCGCCGCCGCCTTGGCAGCCACGACCGCGGCCTCGGCCTCCGTCGCCGCTGCGCAGTCCCCGGAGCCGCGCGACAACCAGTCGCTCGCGGACGTGTTGAGCATCTCCGTCTTCATGGCCGTCTTCTTCCCCCTCTTCGTCGTGCTCCTCGCCTTCGCCTGCCTCCGCCTGTTCCTGCCCAGCGACGACAACCGCCCCGCACCGTCCGACTCCGCGTCGGCGTCGGAGTTGTCCCGCCACGGGGGAAGCCGCAAGGGCGGGCTCGACGCGGCCGCGATCGCGGACCTGCCGCTGGTGTTCTACCGGGAGGTGAGGCGGCACCGGATCGTGGACGGGCGCGAGGACGCGCTCGAGTGCTCGGTCTGCCTCCTCGAGTTCGACGACGACGACGCGCTCCGCCTCCTCCCGACGTGCCCGCACGCGTTCCACCCGGAGTGCATCGCCCTCTGGCTCGAGAGGCACGCCACCTGCCCGCTCTGCCGCGCCAGCGTCCTCGACGAGCCGCCGGCTCCGGCGCAGCGGGAGCTGGAGCTCCAGCCGGTGCCACCGCTGCCGCTGCAATCGCCGGAAGAGTCCCCCGTTCACGCCGCTGTCGTGCTGATCGGCGAAGCCGGCGCCAGCGAGGAGGACGAGGAGGAGGACTGGACCACGATCCAGCGCCTCGCGCGGAACCGCCGCGCGGCGGGGCGGCAGGCGCTGCCGCGGTCCAACTCGACGGGGCACGGCGGCGGCGCCAGCGACGGCGGGATGGACCGGTTCGCGCTGCGGCTCCCGGAGCACGTGCGCGTGGAGATCCTCATGTCGCACAGGCTGAGGCACGTGACGAGCGCGGTGGCGTCCGTGCGCGTCAGAGAGGGCAGCGCGGCCAGCGCCCACGACGGCAGTACCGTGGGCGGGAGCGTCAGGAACGCCGTGGCGAGGCTGATGTCGCTCTTTGCGCCGGGCGCCGGGTGGAAGGCCGACGGCGACGACAGGTCCGGCAGGGGAGATGCCACGGGGGCGTCGTCTTTCCGCCGCCGCGAGAACTCATCGCGTGGAGCAGTAGCTGAAGAGAAGAGAACCGTCTGATCGCCAGCAAAGACTGAGAGAGAAGCCTTAAGCCAGGTTCAGCACCCATAGGTGACTCTGTTCCAAAATTCTGATGATTCCATCAGTCGATTCTGTTCCAAAGTTCTGATGATTCCATCAGTCTGTTTCAGTAGCGATGCTTCTTCCAAGATTGGAGCATCTGAGTGTAGGTTGATGATGCAGTGTTTGCGGATCTTTGATCATTTTCTTTTGACCCAATTTTTGCGAGATTGTGACAACATATCGGAACTTTGAGCGAACCTGTAAAAGATACAGTGTTCAATATGTCACTGATTTGGTCGAGTGATTGAGTATATGTTGATGATGCAGAGTTTTGCAGAATTTGTTCATTTTATTTTCATCCCATCTTCGTGACATTGTGAGGAAAAAAATGTCAGAACAAAGACCAATTTGATTTTTCTAACAGGGAAATTATTCGATTTTCGCATATGCAGTACTCCATTTCGCAATTTCACATACTACTCACTATCGTAGTACTCCAGGTTTCATGTCCAGTAATTGCATTCAATGGGCTAAGGGGTTTAGCGGTAGCACTCTAAAACAGCTAATAGCGGAGCTAAATGAGGCTATAGCGGACTATAGTGGCTAAGTTGTACATGAACACAGATAGCGGTACCATGCCTCAAATAGCTATAGCGGACCGTAGCAGCAGCTGTAGCGGGAGATTTAAAACCTTGATTGCATTAGTGGACAGAAGGATAAATCCCTTGTCTTCTGTTCAGAACTTCAGATGAACAAGATATTTCTTCAGAAGATTCATAATGTAGCATCTTCATTCATTTACCGGAAATTCATAATATAGCATCTTCATTATACCGGAATCGGGGGCTATTCCCTTGGAGATGCGTTGTTTCATGTGAGCGATGAGCATGACATAATAGTACACTGCTCTTGGCCACATGGAAAAATGTCTGCCTGGTCACCAACCTGTTGATAGAGTTGCAGCTCTGAAGAACGCACTGAGCCTGTTTCTACATCTCCAAATCCACTTGTCTCACTGAATTTTCGTTGTTCTCAATGTTTTCTCCATTCTAGTTGATCACTTCCTTTTGGTATGTTGGTAAAAATCCTGAGTAACCACGGCGTTCAGTGTCATGTGTAAAATATCGGTCCTCGTACTTTCACGAAACCTCTTCTCTAACCTTATATTGTTCATTTTGTGTGTTGGTTCTCATATCCAGCTTAACATCCATCAAACACCCCTTATTTTGAAAGTGCTCCCGTTCCCCTGCGTCGCCCCTCCCAGGCGGCTCGGGGGCGACCAGTGCGCCGCTGCTGGCCTCCCCACCATCGGGCCTCGTCGGCCGTCGTTGTCACCGCCGGCCGGCGGGTGGCGGTGGCAGCCCCACCCTCCGCCCCCCACTCTCCTTTCCTCCTCTCCACCCCTCCCCTCATCCCTAAATCCTGGTGAACCCCGATCGCTTCTCCGGTTGACGCCGACCGTTGGAGGTTGGATCCGCGCCTCCCATGGCTGGATCCACCTTCTCCACCACTGGATCTGCGAGTTGTGCTTGTCCTTGCTCCTTCCTGCCACCGCCATGGAGGCGCTGCCGGCCTGACCTTGGCGGCGCGCCCCGGCCCCCCTGGCTGGGGCTTGGCAGGCACTGCCCGGCCTCGCGCAGCACCATCATCTCGTGCCGCCCCCCATCGTCGATCCGCCTAGCTGGCCGCCGGTGCTGCCGCGACCACGTCAGCGGAGGACCGATGATCCGACCGTGGGCAGGGGTTGTCGGTCGTCGCCGTGCCCAGATCCACGCGGAGGGGCCTCGGTGGTAGCGTCCCAACCTTGCCGCGGCGGGCTCGGCAGCTGCCACCGTTGTGGGTCTTCGCCATTGCCGGATTTTGGGGGAGATGGATCCGTCAGCCATGGTGGATGGTATATCGCGCTGGCCATTGACCTGCACCTAACTGACTGCCCTCCTTGGTGCGAGGCGGGGGCTCTGGAAGGTTGGCGGCGTGCTCAGGGGTGGGGCAAGGCGAAAGCCTCTGCTTGCTTGCGAGCAGATGACAGCGACGCCCTCGGGCGCCGTTTACCTCCTTGGAGGTGTCATTCTTCTGCCCCTCCCACTCCTATACTTGCGAGCTTCCTGGGTGTAAACCCTAACCATTTAGGTCGGGCGATGGCGGTGACAGTGGCGCTGTATCCCTCCCTGGAGGCTTCATCTCGGAAGTTCACGCAGTTTGCAGTTGTCGTGGTGGTGATCGCTGTCAACTCTCCACCGGATTTTTTTCTTCTTCTGTGCCTGCCTTCGCTTTGAATTGTTCATCATCGCCTTGGTTACCACTGTCGTGCTGTTGGTGCTTCCTCTGGGTGGATTCTTCGCCGCTCAGGTTGTAGTCGTTGGGTGGGTGCTTTGCCACCGTTCTTCGTTGAGGTGGATGTTTTGCCACCGTGTGATTGGACAGATGCTTTGCCGCCATGATGCTATTTTGGGTGGATGCTTTGCCACTACTGATGCTGTGTTGATGTGGTGGTTTTTGTGCCACTGCTGGTTGGTCCGGGCGGATGCTTTGCCGCTATTCTTCTGCTGTGGCAGATGCTTTGCCGATGTGGTCGTGCTGTTCGGTGGATGTTTTCGCCACCCTTTTGTGCTTCAAGCTTCCTCTCCTTAGGCATCTTTAGGCATCTTTGGTGACATTGTATCTCTTTTGCAGATTTAGCTCTTAGGGTAGCCTTGTTAGGGTAGTGGGGTTGGGAGTGTCCTCCCCCGTTCGTGCTTCTTCTGTTGTCAGTTCGTTATGGTTGTCGCTTCGCTGTGTGTTTAGTTGTACTTTTCTTCAGTGTTTCTCTGTTTTTAATCCTTTGTGTCCTTGTGCTGGCCAAGTCCTATTTGGCTGCATCAAGATCTATGCCTAATCTGCTTTCCTCTCAACACGGTCGCGAAAAAAACATCCATCAAACAACAAAACCTTGCATACTTGCTCTATCAAACATTGAGTTGGGCGATGTATTCCCGAGACGAATTGAACACACCATTTATTAATAATAAGATAATAGGGGATGAACGACATGATTCATGCCGTTCTTGCAATGGGTTCCCATGTTTTTTTTACAAAGTCAAGCCAGTCACAATCAATCTGACAAAAAGAACAAAGGGGGAAAAAAACTCAAGCCAAATTCTTGGCTTTGCACCGGGCCGGCCACCGCGCCACCAAGGTGCACACCACATGGCCGCACGGTGGCCGTCTCGTGACGCCTGTCTCAGGCCCCGCGCCTTTCTTCCCCGCCGACGCTTCCCCACCGCCCTGTGCCCACGACCACGACGCCGTCCTGGACAACAAGGACGCCCAACGGCGCCGCACGCACCTCTCGCCACCAGCCGAACACGCCGTCCAGCTCCCCGCGCAGTTCGAGGCGCCGCCGCCCAGGGTGATGACGAGGCTGGTCGCGTGCCGCAGCCGCCTCGACCTGAGAACCTCCTCCCGGACGTGCGGCGGCAGCCGCACGGTGAACCTCTCGTGGTCTCCCGTCTCGGCCGCGGCCGTCGTGGAGGCCGAGGGCCCCGTCGAGCGTGACCGCGGCATCCTCGCCGCGCGCCGTGCGCAGCGCAGCTTCTCGAGCGCCGCGTCCTCCTCCTTCCTCTCCTCGTCGTTCTCCGCCTCCACCCGAACGGCGACGGCCTCTGGCATCTGTCGAGGCGGCTTGTCGGGCGAAGGAAGCGGCACGGGCTTCTCGAGGTTGCCGCGGCAGAGCGGGCATGTGACGTGGCCCTCGAGCCAGGGGTCGATGCACTCCGGGTGGAACGCGTGGGAGCACTGCGGCAGCAGCCGGAGCTCGTCGCCGTCGTCGAACGCGGTGAGGCACACGGCGCACTCCAGCACGCCGCCACCGCTCTTGTGCTTCCTGATCTCCGCGTACGGCACGACCGGGAGCGCGGCCAACGCCGCCGGGTCGAGCCCCCGCCTGCGCTTCCTGATGGACCCATGCCGTGCGCCGGCGCTGGCGTCCGCGGAGCTTCTGCGCCACAGGTTGACGAAGACACAAAATAAAACGAGGACGAAGAAGGCGATGATGGCGATGGTGATGACGGCAGTAGGAGGCACGCTGCGGCCGGTGGTCGTCTTGAGCAGCTGCAGCTGCGGCGGTGGCGGAGCCTGCGCGTTGACCATGGTTAGAGCACCTACGACGGCGAGTTGGAGAGAGAGGACGGCAAGAGGGTGTCCCTGTCCCGCCTTCGGGATGGCCCTGCACGCCAAGTGCGCAGCTGATAAGAATGAAACGCAGGCTTTGGCTGGAGTACTTGTACAGGGGCAAACCTATATGCTAGGTCTGCCACAAAACCCATCGAAACGGAGACGTGCGCCTATTAGTTAAGCACTTAAGCTCATTCAAAATACGTAGAAAATTTATTCTGAGTACAAGAATAATATTCTGATAAGCATTTCAACCAAAGGAAATTTCTCCAAGAACAAAACAAAATGGTTATGGAAAAATGTTTTAAACAAATAGAAATGCTTTCCGGAAAATATTTCAGATAATAAATAAAAGTTCTTTTAAAAATAAAATTGTCGCAAAAACAAAATAAAAATATACTGAGAACGCAACAAAATGCTCCGGTAAAATAAAATTATTTTGAAACAAATAAAACAATCGTTGACTGCTTGAGAAAACCGTACTAGAGGAATACTGGCTCTCCTCCGGTGCCTCTAGCCAAAACTTGAGAAAACCTGAAGGAAAACCATAGAAACGCAGCTGCTCATGCTGTCATGCAACATTTGAGTGGTGAACCATGTAGAGGGTCGGACACTATTGCGGTTCGGCCGAGAATGCGGCCGAACCCAAGGGGTCACCCGCAGCGTGGAAATAAGCCCTCGGGTGGTCGCCTTCTCTCCGGTAATCGCGTCTCCCTTCTCTGCTCTCGTGTGCTAGGATTCTTCATTTGGGTCCTAGTGTTGTTGATTCTACGTACCACACCGCTCGGGTTCTATGTAGGTTCCTTCATGATTCATTTCGATATCCCTTTCCGGTCCTCTTCTTAATTTGATTTCTCAGGCCGCCTTCATTTCTTTCCTAATCCCTTCCCGCAAATTAAAAACTGGCCAATTATATTAGGAGCAGTTGATCTGCTGATCAGATCTCCATGAGATGCATCGGTTAGGGCGCAGGAGCATGTGATTTCGCCCTAATCGCTATTCGCTGGATCTAAGATTCAAGGGTAGTTGTTCTATCGGTGGTGTAGTGTAGTCTCTAGAAAATGATTCACCCCCCTAAAGTGCACTGCTGGACATTAACACATAGACTTGTACTCTTCCAGGTTTGGTTTCTCCATTCGGCATGCCTGTGATCATTAGATCAGAACATTTAAATATTCAAATGAGATAAGTCCTATTCTGTTAGAATTATTGTCTGTAGCCAATCTTGGCTCTAGAAATTGTGCAGCTTTTGTAGCTAAGTTAATTATACGAAACTGGTCAATTATTCCACAATTATCTTGTGATTTCACTTTGCATCAGTGGAAAAGTGATGTGCTTTCCTTTATGTCAAGCAGAGGCTGCAGGATTTCAGAAGTTCTGCTGACCTGCTCCAGTCTTTCGTTGGCGCAACTGCTATATTTTGGATATAATTAACTCATTTTCCAAACATAATTAAGCTGCAAATTGGCAGGCCATTGCTACTTGCTAGTTTAATAGTTTGGTTCAGCTTCCTATAGTCCTATTGCTTAGTTTGGTTGGATTACTGCTGAAAATCTAAGATATGTTACTGAACCATTGTGAGGAACGCCTCCATAAAATCGTAATTCAATTTCACCCATTTTAGCTTTTAACATATAGTAATAGTAATTTGTATAAATAAAAATTTTGGCTGCATATTTGCGAATGACATTTATGTTGATAATTTCTTTTGTTTGGTCCAAAGGCCAAAATGTCGCATAATATATTCAGACCTAGAGTACAGCACTCATGTAACACCCTGATCTTTCCTAAATGACCTCCTCGAATAAGACCTTGGAGATGTGGCTGTCAATTGTTTCAGGCGAACAATGAGCGACGTAGCAGTAGCTCCTAGCAACATGGAGAAATGTTTGCTTGGTCACCCTGTTCATAGGGTCGCTGATCTGAGAAACACTCTGAGCTAGTTCCTGCATCTCCTCATCCACTTGGCCGTCTAAATTCTCAACGTTCTTTGTATGCAAGCTGCATACTTGGGAATGAACTCCATGGCCAAGTTTACTGCATATGGAATACGTGAGTTGCTCAAGCTGGGAATACTCCGGAAGCTTCTGATTCTGCTCAGTTGAACCCAGCCTCCCCGAACAGATCTCGACTGAGCGAACTAACAGCAACGCTGTGTTCCCTTTGTATGAACCATTCTCTGCGGTCCATTCCATCAGCCACTGCTTCCACTGCAATCACAAGAAAAGAACCCAACTTCATTTTCCACCTCTTGATAAATTCAACTCAAACTTATCATGAAAACTGAAAAATCAGATCTAAATTTTAAATAATAATGTATTGGAATTTGAGATGGTTATTCACTCCAATTCTTACAGCTCCCTGGAGACTGTCCGAAGCATTGCCAGATGTAAGGTGGTCGATAAGATCATTAAGCGCATTCAGGAGGCCATCCTCAGCTGTTGAATCCTTCTCTCCCCTGCATCCAACACACGTTACTAGTCGCTTTGCTTGGCTCTGAATTCCAGCAACGATGAACAAAAATGCATGCTCTAACCTTTTCAGACTGCCACTGGCGAGTCTGCATAGGATCCTTTCCCTTGTGTTGTCAGAACTAGAATGGCTCAGGATGTGCGAGGTCACGGCCTCTGCAAGCACTGCAGTTTGCGCCCATCCCAGGCGCTCCGCTGCTCGCTCCGGTTCGAAGATGTTTGCTGCAGCCAGGAAGTAGGCTCTCAATGCCCTCTCTGAAGTCACACCGTACATTTCAAGATTGTTCTTGTCGCACCACCTGCCCAGTTCTCATATCCATTAAATTTTAATCACCTCTCTCTGAAACACATCAGGTGCTGAATTTGGAGTGGTCAGTTAGAGTCGTTACAATTTCGTACCTTTGGAGGCCGTGCCACTCAGCCCGGGATGATCTCTGGAAGCTGATGAAATCGGCCTTTGCCATCTTGAGGTACAGGTCGTTGTTAAAGAGGTGCATCCTGAAGAGTTTGTTAGGATTAGCACTGCGTCAAGGCTAATGGTGATCCAACATCAAGAGATGGTTTCTATCGTTGTTACTACCTGTAGAGGACCTTCCCAATCCACACGTCGGCACCGCCACCGTACTGCTCCAGATACATCCTCGTCTCGACGCGCGGCAAGCTCGCCTTCCAGGGGAAGTCCAAGCCGTAAGCGACCTCGCCGGGCAAGCCTTCGGCGATGAGCCACTTGTCGCTGAGCTGGCCGGAGGCTCGCCTCCCCTGGAGGAACGCGCGGCAGTAGCGCCTGGCCCGCCGGAGGACGCCGCCGTCGTCGCCGGGGAAGGCGGCCTGGTCGGCGGCGCGGTACATGTTGTACATGGCGCTCACCGACTGGTTGGACTGCCCCGGGTACACCACGAACTCGCCGTCCTCCTTCTCGAAACGCTTGAACACGCCTTCACGTGTGCAAAATTCACCATGGACAGTACAGTCATGCATCATAAGGAGCAAGCTATACAAGCTACTTACAAGGAGAGACATGGTAGCCATGCAGGCGTAGGAGACGGAAAGCCATGGCCGTGTCATCGATGTCCTTCACGGCGCAGTCCCTCGTGTAACCCAGGCCTTCCTCGGTCCAGTGTCTGCTCAAGAGTTATGTCCACGTACGTACTGAGTATGGTCTCTCGACGAGTCGATACACTAAAATTCAAGCTGAGACGCTCAAAGGATTTACCTGTAAACATAGGTTAAGTAGTCGTCAATTTCACATCTGAAGTAGGAGGATATGCCCAAACGTTCCAACCGGTCGATTGCCCATAAGCGCTCGTATATCTCGACAGGGTAGAGAAAGGGTGCTGAAATGGAATCATCGTGAGCTCTTTTACGATTAATAATTTTAGCCAGAATGTTTTATACTAGTTAAACCGTCTAGATACACCATGCCATCCTTCAAAAAAATTAAATAAAAGGTAAATACTTGTATTAGTTGTTATTGGTTGCCGTCATTCTGGTATATATACTAATTGCCTCCCCCGTTGAACTTGTTCACGATGGTGCCTAAGAACTCGAGGCATTTCCTGTCACCCGTTTCCATCAGGGCATACGCTGTGGCAGCGGGCGAGGACATGAAAGACCCATCTGAAAACCGGAGGTTAAGCAGCCTCTTCCAGTCTAAACCGGGCATGCCCTCTATGCTATGTAGCAGTGTTGTCGGTATAGAGTGCAGTACATCCTTTGGAATCCTACATGGATAGTAAAAAAAAGTCACTGAGAAGGTCTGAGTTTAGTTACTACTACCTCCATCCTAAATTGTAGGTCGTTTTAGCATTTCTAAGCTCATAATTTTGCTATGCATCTAAATATATATTATATCTAGATATATAGTAAAAATTATGAATCTAGAAATACCAAAACGAACTACAATTTGGAACGGAGGAAGTCCTCTATAATTAATCCATATCCATTAAAATCGTCAATATTAGATTTGCTGCACTGATTAGATATGCTGTACTGCATTGTATATTATACTTGTTGAGCTTTAGGTCTCTTCTGTCATATATTTCTTGTAGGGCAGGGTGATCATAAGGGATGTCAAGATCCAGATCCTTGGCCATTTCTAGTAGCGAAGGAAGGGCAATCTCGAAGCCGACTAGCATCCAGTCCTCATCCTCCTTGACCAACCTCCACATGTTTTCCCGAATAAATGACAAGCCTATATATGATTGACAAATTAATCATAAAGCTCTAGGTTAGGTTACATTTCTTTTCAAGAAGAAAATAATTTAATTTCAAGCCATATATCCTAAAGTGATATTGGTACACGTTGAGAGGGCTTGCCCATGCTGATCTATTCGTGTACCTTTCTCACATTTTTCGGCGTGAATGCCCCACGATGCCAAGGCAATAACACAAGCTAGGGTGTTGATGATTCGGTCATGGGCGTAAAAGAAGGTGCAGTCACCCCATGAACCGTCATATAGCTGATTCTGGACGATCCAGTCGATGCTTGATGGGAAATGTGGGCCATCACCTCCATCCATGCTCTTTACAAGGGCGACCCACGCCGTGTCATAGGCTGAAACACTGATCTCGCCATCACCCATGGACCTCAGCGATACTCTGATGGCACCGATGATTCCTGCGGTATCTCTTGGCTCCTGTGGAAAAATATTTGTTCAAAGACAGAAGAAGTGCGTAAAAACAGATATATTTGTGTATATAAGCTAAAGAAAATTGAAGTTTTCTAATGTGATGATTTGACACCTAAAACACAAAATTTGGTTCTCCTTATTTCAATATATATTTTCAAAAATTGAAATAAGGTATTATATATCAAGCATTTTTTAAGATAAAATCTCTATTGCATAATCTAAACAAAACATGATAATGCTGTACATACACAATCTTGGCTTGAAGAAGTACAACTTTATTTAATTAATTACCAATGAGAAACCTATTGCGAATTTTCTTATAATACAAACATGCACATAAATCTAGTAGATCATCAAATAGAAAACCGAAGATGTAGTACGCTACGCACCTTTTGTCTTCTCTCTCCAACTGGATTGCCTGAGATTGCTTCCGTTGCTGCGCTGGCTAACGACTCTAAATATGATGGAGATATATAGCAAAACATGAAACGGAATATAAAGACATGGCGAAGATACTATTATGAACATGTAGAGAGTATCATGCCTCATGCGAAGCATGTATAGAGTATGCCGTGTTCTGATAAGCATCAAGGTTGAGTGAGAGACTGAATGGTGAACTTTTGTGCAATGATTTTTCCTCAATATTCTTATATTATACATAGTGGTATGACACCACTAATTTTTTTAATTTGTTTGATTATACGTATTTTCTACTAATATTTATACAAAAAGATAAATCTATAAGTTAAATCTAAAGTCTTTTGATAACTGACGTAGAAGTACTAATTTTATTTTATTTAACTAATTCATTAAATAGATATGTTTAGTCGACATTTAAGAAAAAATAAACTGTAAAACGGAGGGAGTAGCCAATAACTGTATAGGAGATTAATTAGAGTCTGTGATCGCAGTTACAGTCCCATCAGTGCTTCCAAGTTGTAATCCCCCCAAGGAAACTCGATCTGCTCATGCATACACCGATAGATTGTGGATTGAGTGTGCTATTTTTGCTGATTTCAAAAATGGTGTTGTGTTTTTGCTTGTAAGCTCTAAGTTGATTACAACAATAATCAAGGGCCTACACACGTGGCATGAATTCAGCTCTGAGATAAGTGTAACATTTATCACATTTTGGTATTCTTTGTCGGAGGCGAATGCATGCTAAGTTCTTATTAATGGTCATCTACCCTGAAAAGACGACATGCATGTCTCAGTTCGCCTTCTACTCACACAATGACACAAGTCATCAATATCCGCCAACGATTCTCATCACTCCTTTTATTTCAATAAATTATTAGTCACTTTAACTTTGTTTTGAGCCAAACCTCTCTAACACTGACCAAGTTGACCAAATAAATACAATGTCAATATATATTTCATAATGGATTTACTGAAACTAGTTTGATATTATAGATATTGTTATTCTTTTTCATAAACTCGACCAAAGTTAAATACAAGTTTAGCTTATAGTACAAAGTTAAATAATAATTTGAAACGAAGAGAGTCGTAGTGGCTATATGTAGGTGCTCGTGTGCCACGTAGATGATGTTGCAAACTGGAAATAAAATCAAGGCCACTTGCACTGACTAGTATTACTTGCATGCGTGCATTCAGGCTAGCTTATTAGGAGGCTGGGTTAGTTACGTACCAAGATGTCGAGGTTGAGCGTGTAGTTGCAGCAAGCGCTGCTGCTGGCGCCTTGGCCCGGCCGTAGTATGCCCAAGAAACGCAACATGCGGTAATGTAGTCGTTAGCATCGCCCCCTGCCTCAGCCCCATCGTCATTAGTTGAAACTCTCTTATTAAGTTATTAACGATATGTCCCCCACCTCTGGTTGTGTATTGGTAACTAATCAGGTTATCATGGATGAGCAGAAGAGTGCTCACCCGCAGCCGTATTTATACTCCAATTCTCTGGCTTGTAGATAGATCTATCTATCTATCTATCTATCTATCTATCTATCTATCTATCTATCTATCTATCTATCGATATCACTTTTCATAATTAAAAATAAGGTCAAATACGAATGCAATTCAATTAATTAAGTTTGAATTACTGTAAATAAAATGAGTGTTAAACCTTTTATTTTCTCCCTACCTACCTTGATCTAGGCTGAAACTTCCTTGGACGGACCTACAGCATAGAACAAAAAACCGAACTGGTTCACCAGTTGAACTAGAAAAACTGTTTCGGTTCAATCAAAAGATCGGTCATGCAATTGGACCGGTATGAACCGATGCGAACCAGCCAGTTTTTGATCAAACCGGTGAACCAGTGAACCGGTTTTTTATGAATTAGTGAAGAGTTTGATGTTTGGACATTCATTTTGGAACTTTGGGCAATAGACTATTATGTTATTTCTATATAATCCAATCTACTATGTCATGTGTGATATGTTTTGCAATAAAACTTGCATATTACTCATATAAATCATGAGAAATAAATATTATATTGATAAATGATGAACCATTGGTTCGACCAGTGAATCACTGGTTGGACTGGTGAACCAGTGAACCCTGATCGTTTCGATCTCCGATCCGACTTTTCGTTCTATGACCTAGAGTCCCGATCTCGGGCTCTATCAGAACATTTCTGGTAGTGTTTCCATGTTTTGAAAAGATTGTACGCCCAATTTCATCCAGATGAAATCTCTCTCTCTATCTATCTATCTCTCTCTCTCTATCTATCTATCTATCTATCTATCTATCTATCTATCTATCTATCATAAGCATGTTACAGGTTTGTGTGCGCGTACACCATCTGCGTTTTTGTGTAATTCAACCGAATTGATTGATATGTGGGCATTCAGTTTCCACCTCGGGACGTGTATGCCAATAAATTTTTAGTTGTATAAGGGCCAAATTGTAACACATGACTATATTAGGTGACTACCTTGTATTCTTGTTGCTTTCATATTAGCATAGGTCTTTCAAAGCAATCATAGCGAGAGACTGCAGGCGATGGCAACGACCGCTCCACTCCCGCTGGTTGAGTTGCTCCGGCGGACGGCCGAGACACGGCCACAGCGTTTCCAGCCAGTACGCGCTCAACGACGCCGGCAATGCGGTAATCATCAGTTTCTGCGCATGCTCTTCCTTTGCATAATTCCAAGATCTATAAATCTCCCGTTATTGTTCCAGTAGTGTTTATTTTTATTTTGGCATTAAGGCCTAACAATGCATAGATCATGGAGCTTACAAAGTCTGGTTCCATTTTGCCCACCTCGCCAGCTAAAGGACTGGCTTCCCATTACGCTTAGCAAATCCACTGATTATTGGCGTCAATTTGGGCCGCTGGACCTGAATTTGGAGGTAGTGTTCTGCTCCGGCCTCCGTTTCTCCGATGGGAGAGTTTGAGGTGGGCGTCTGTATGCTGCACCGGCGAGAGGTTGAGCGCGCGCAGCATCTGACCGCGCTCGATGCCGGTGAGAAACTTAGAAGAGAGGATATGCAGATCTGTCACTCTCGCTTGAGTTTTGATTGGAGAGATTAAGCAAATGTTGTTTAATTTGAGTTGGGAGATGAGAGTCCGAGGGGTATTTGAGCAGTAGTTTCTCTAGCTAGGTGGCGTTAGGTTAAAACAACCTTCGTAAATGTGTTTACCATCTATCACTGAAGATAGGTAAACAAATAAGTGTGCATCTAATGATGTTTTTTGTCAGCTGATAGTGGCTTATCGCATTCTAGTTCATTTCTCCTAAATTAATTAGCGTGAACGATAATTTAGTTCATTTTATTAAGTTTTTAGGTTTGGACGAATCATCTAAAATGTCGGTTTTAAAACAAAATCAAGTGCTGCCTATATGTATGCCATGATCTAGTTTCATATATATAGTGACATCATTAGTAAATAACAGCAACAGTATCACGTAAATGAACACAAATAAGACTTACGAGACTATCAGAGATACACAGCTTAATCCTGGAAACGGAGGCTCCAAATTTCACAAGCAAACGACTGGGGGTTGCGTACGCCTAGAACTCAGCGTCATCTTCGGAATACTTCACACACCTTCTTCTTCTGAGCAGTAGTAAGTAAGGGTGAGTACACTTATGGTTCGTACTCAGTAAGGCCACAAGAAATAATCAGAATAATGATTTAAGTCCATCTTCAAGTTTAATTAATCATGTGAGGGTCCAGGCCGCTCTTGACCGTGAGCATGGCTGATCGATTAGTTTTACACTCTGCAGAGGTTGCACATCTTTACCCACAAGCCGCGTAAAAGTTCAAAGAAATTTGGACCCAACCATGCGGTGCTAGCTAGGCACCATACCACACTTCCGAGGTGTGATTGCATAGGGACGCTACGAGGCCTTTACAAAGATTCCCTAATAAGAAGTGGTCCGCTAAGGTTTCATGATCAGCGCAGTGTATAACAGTCCCCTAGTGGTATAGTGTCTTAGCAAAGCCCACTTCCCAAGAGAGCGAGTGCTACACACCAACTACTGTCTCCCCCTCTTGGCCTTTCGGTAAAACCGCTTCAAACTAGAGTTTCTAATTATTCAGCCAAGACCAGAGCCATTTAGTCTTGTGGTAGCACTGTTTTCCTGGGTGGTTCTCCATGTTCCGATTAACATAATCATGATATTATTAATAAAGCATAGGTAGAAGGATGGTTAGGGACACTTGCCTTTCTCTAACAGAAAGTTACTCTTACTACTTTTCAACTCTCGCTCTCTTGAAGCTCTTACTCTTCAAAACTTCTGAACAGCAATCCTTCTACTCGGAGCAAACATCGGTACAAACATGCAAGCAACAAACAAGTACAACTAAGAACAATACATCAAAATAAAATAAAAGCTTTAAAAGAGCGTACTAAAGGATAGGGCTCAATTCTGGGATTACGCAAACGCAATAAACGATTAAAACAGAACTATGGTTGAAAAGATAAAGCTATCGAGAGATTTGAATTATAAGAGCTACATGATGCATTTATTTTAGTTGAGAAAAACAATGTAAAGATATTTTATAAAAATATCCTTAGTTGGAATTAATCAATTCATATTTGCATTTATATAAGAAAAGACGATGTAAAGCTTAGTCCAATTTTATTCATAAATATTTAAGTACAATTTATGCAAATTAATCATTTAATTTAAAAGTAAAGTACATGTACACATCTAAGCGCATAGCTTTATATTTCGAGTTGAACTAACGAAATTATAATTCAAAAAACACATTTATATTTATATTAACCAAATTAACATTTAATTATGAAAACTTGAGATATAACCTATGTAGTTTTTATTTAGAAAATAAATTAAATAAACATTAATCAAATTGACATTAATTTATGAAAAACCGATATATAACCTAATTGAATTTTATTTAGAAAAGAATATGAAATAAGCATTAACCAAATTGATGTTTATTATGAAAAGTGGTGTATAACTCTAAGTAGATTTTATTTAGAGAAGAACACGTTTATCAGGCATTAATCAATTTAATATCAAATTTATTTTCAAAAATATGCATGAAGGAAAACATCAATACTAACGTGTAATTTATGATGTTATGAATCTAACGCAACTTGAACGGATTAAAACGGAGCTAAAACGTAGCATGTAGGGGTTAAATGACGTTGCAGGGGTATAAACGTAATTAACCGTAGACTTGGAGGGTTAGCTGAGAAGATTGGCAAGACACAAGGAATAGGGCCTGCGAAAAGCTGAAAACTCGGGGTTAGATCTGCAAAAGGTCAAGGCTTGGATTAGATTAAAAGAATGCAAGAATTACAGGGGCCTCACTACAAGATTTACAAGACACAAGAATTAAGAAAAATAAAACAGGAGAGGCCATGGGCTAGATCGAAAAACACCACGCCTTCTTCAACCTCTCGCCAGGGACCCTGGCCGGCCGGCTTGCCGGCGCTCCGGTGGCCTAGGGTCTTGGGCGGGCGGCGCAAAGGGAATAGGAGACCGAGGGGAGCACAGGGGTGTTCTCACCGGCGATGGGGAGGCGGTGCAGCAGACGGAAATCGGGCGGACAGAAGCTGGCGACGGCCGGATCGGACTCCTCCGAGGCGGCGGCGCTCTGGCGGTCGGCTGGCGTCGGGGACCGACGAAACGGGCGCGGCTCGTCGAGTTGAGGCTCCAGGAGCTGTCGGCTTCGTCCGGCGAGCAACACGCGCGGCGAATCGAGGCGGTCAAGGCCGGCGGCGGCGGCGTATCGTCTGCACGGACGGCGGCGGCGCGGGGCGAGAGAATGACGGGGCGAGGCGGCTCAGGCAGCAGGGAGAGGCAGGGCGCTGGGCGCTCGCCGTTAAATAGGCGCGGAGCCCTAGGGTGCCGGCGTGTGGGGCGCGGACGTCCAGGAGGTGGCGGCGGCGCCGGCCGTGCTTGGCCTGGGGCTCGGCCAGATGGGCCTTGGCGGGCTGGTGCTGGGCCAGAACGGATCGGGCTCGCGGGCCCGGCCGGGATTTCTTTTAGAAATAATCCCCGTGAAACAAAATCCTGTTGATTCATTTATTTCGTGAAAAATACTCCGAAAATCCAAAAATTTCAGGAAAAATCCCAAAGATAGTTTGGGGCACAAGGAGTCCAAATAAAATATTTGAAGCTCATGAAAAGGATTTTAGCCTTCCAAAAATTGGAGTTAGCTCTAGGAAAATAAGAATAATTTCTAGAAAAAGATGGAAAATTCTCATAAGGGTTTGGGCAACGTTTAAATGCATTTTTCAAACTTTTGCACTCAAGAAACACCAAGATGCAGCAGCATGAATGCACAGACACAGAATAACATTATTTAATTTAGAAAAGCAAACAATTATTTTTTCTATACTAAATTTCTTGTAAAGAAAAATAAATGTTGGGAAAATTTTAAAATTATGAGAAAATCATTGTTCAATTACTCTTTTAATCACATCCTGAAATTTGAAAATTTCAGGGTGTGACATAAAATGATTAGGACTTGCATACCAAATGACAGGAGTCATGGCCGTTTGTTTGAGCTGCATTTTTTGAAGCTTTTGGAACAACTGACTTATTTTTTGAAAAGCCAACAATAATTTTTAGAAGATGTATTTAGCTTTCTGGATTCAAATCTTGGCTGCAGTTTTCTAGGATTTTCAACTTTTCTAAGCTTCTGGCTTTTCGGAAGCTGCACAAAGAGTTTCATGTTTATTTGAGCTTCTGATTTTTCATGCCAAGAAACTGTGAAGAACCTTAAACAAACATGACTTTAGTTTATGTTTGTGCTTTCGAGAATCTCCCGTTAGAATTCCACCTGAGCTTGCATAAAAGATGGGATGTTTTTGCATTGTCAAAAGCATTGGCTCCTTTTACGAACAAAACGTGGCAAGTGCGCATCTTTCACTTTTCTCCTTAGAATACACCTAATGAGTTATATATCATGCCAAACCAGGGCTGTCCCGGAGAATTCCAGGCCCTGTGTGAATTGCTAGTTGAGGTCCTAAACTTAAGTGTCAAAATGAAATGATAACCATTCATACTATATATTTGGCTATGATATATTATTACGTAACGACATAAGATATCACTAAGAATTATACATGTTGCTCAAGCACATGCATAATCTTTGTCCAATTGTCTAGAGGACCTTGTGGTTGCTTTGTAATAAAACTATCCATAGCTACTTTCTGAGATTGATTTAGATCTTTTATTTTTTTTACCTTTTTTATAACTATAATTATATTTTCTAACCTGATTTGCAAAAAAAATGAAACACTAGCTTAACAAAACTAAATTATGCAATGATCAATATTCAGTAACCAAAAAAAAATTAAGCATGAAAGAGACAGGCAGGCATGGGTACGGGGTTCGGACCTTATGACACCGCCATCGCAGGCCAGCAGCACCAAATTAAAAATGTAAGATGGAAAGAGGGCAACAGGTGCCATACATGGGACCAAGGGTGCAGCCACTGCATGTGGTGTTGGCGACTTGGTTTGCCGTCATGACTTTGCCATAGCTCGTTTAGATTTTGGAGCGGCCGAGCAGGGGCAATGTGCAGCACCGCAGTAGTGTATGCGATCGGATCGGGAAAACCAAGCATGGAGTGGACTAGCAAAAAGTTGTGCCGCTGGAGGCTTGACTGCTTGATGTAGTAAGATGTTTGGGGGAATTAACAATTGCCGTGGAGGTTTGCATAGCCGGTACTCCTATCCAGCTTTCGAAAGCCAGATAATTTGGCTTCAACTGCTTTAATATTCGTGAATGAGGTAGAAGCCATCTGATCCCCCTTCTCCTCTTCTCAATCACAGAGCGATGTCCTATATTTACCAAGGATCCTTACAGCTGCACTAAAGGCGGATTCAGATGGCATTGTACTCATGGGAATAGCAAGAAAATTCCAGGCCATTAGAGATAGGATTGGATAGGCATCTAAGTTTTTCTTCCACCATGCTATCACATTGAAACTTGCATCTACCCTCATCCAAATAAGTATCCAACTCTATTCTTTCTGAACGAGCATATGAATTTTGCAAGGCAAACTGAGCAAATGCATAATCTAATTATCTTTTACCACAAATTGGTCCTAAAGAACTTGTACTACTCTCAGTAGAATCGGTTGTGGGCTGATCATTAGTTGGAATGAATACGGGAAAACTGTAGCTCCTCACGATCTTTTCATACTCTAGGTAATACCTCTTCAAGTAGCATTTCAACTCCCTCATCTTCATGTCAATGTTTTCACCAATGGTATGGAAATAGAACTTTATGAAGTCAGTTTTCATAGATGGATCTAGAACAATAGCAATGAGAAGAACAATTTTGGTTTTGGACCAATACTTCTCAAATTTGAAGTGGATAAGAATTAACCAATGCATTGAGGAGTTCATTTGAGTTCCATGTTTCATCATGTAACACATCTTGAATTGCCAACACCATCTTCAAGATGAGGTGAGCTGTAGGATGTCTATCCGCAGAAAAAAGTATTGGTAGCCTCGCTGAATTCTTGCAAAAAACCATGCAGAGCTTCAGCTTTTGCCTATTCTTCTTCGCTAGGAGGTTGATGATGTTGCTCCTCTGCAAATCTATTGAGAGTTGACTTGTACTTTATAAGGCTTCATGAAGCATGTCATATGTCACGTTCCAACGATGCAGGACATTCAGAACTAGCCTAGACTTGCTTTTGAGTCCCAATGATTGAACAATGGAATTGAAGACTTGCAATCGAGATATCGATGGAGATGACGTGTCAACTTTGATGATTCTCGTATACTCCCAATCGCATGAGGATTCACCTTCAGGCCAACTTGAACCATTATGTTTAGTACATGCATGTGGAGCACACCTCACATGGAGATGTTCACCTCTGAAAAGCATCTGATCACCTAAAGCATTCCACATATTTTTCGTTGTCTTGTTGTTCACAAATGTAACGAATTTAGGTCTAATCTAACACTATAGAAGATTTAAAGCTATCATTTATATAGCATCGATTACTTGAACGAATATAAAGAATTTAATTACATCATTTTTATCTATGCGCTTGATTGATGGATACTATGATGAATTTTTTCCCTCTACATAAATTATCCTAAAATTTCTACATTTGTAGTATTGAGGCAGCAGAATTCTCATTTTAGCTACAGTGGTTCTCTTTGTCTACTTTTTTAAGGCGCTAGACATATTAATATTCGAACCTTGTAATCTTCAACCAATGTTTAGTCTTAGAAGATGTAAATTTAATTGTAGAAAAGTGATATCACTAGATTAATATTTAAAAGTACTACATTACGTTATATGTTATGGTTAAGGTTTTATTGTTATAAACATTATACTATGAGGGAAATCATAGGTTAGAATATAGTTTTCGAGACCATGCCAAGCCAAAGCACATCTTATATTTTGAAATGGAGAGAGTAGTAAATTAAAGAGTAAAACTACATCTTCATGAATATACATCTTGTGCACAAAACCCAACAATTGAAAAATGATGTAATGGCACTATTGTGGAGTTCTTTCAACCATATTTGTTATGGGTGCATCGTCATATGTACAAAATAATACACTAAGAAACAACACCAAAATATTATGTATTGGAAGAGTTGTATGGTACCATACTTACATATACATTATGTGAAAAGCTAGAGAGTGACTATCTCCCTCTGGATTGGGAGTAGACTTACTTTTGCAAGCGATGAATAGTAGAACATAGCATCCCAATGAGAGATTTTATTTAAATAAACAAACTTATTTCTCTTTCTTATGGTGGTCACAAATTATTTTTTTGCTTCATCACATCTGTGTGACACAAAAATGGGAGTATATAATATCTTTACAAGTAAGGTCCATCAACCTCAAAACTTATCCTGTAATTCAACTCACGTGCCTGTTGATGCCGCTTAAGAACTCCATTTGGGAACCACAAGCGCACATATAAGTTGTAGTTCTTCTCTTGGGGTATTCTTTCAAGATTTATTAATCCATGGATTAGTAGTGAACTGACCAAAATTTTCTATCTGACCAAAGAGGAGCTAGCACTGCATCCCTTTATGCTCCTCTACATAACAAGCTACCGCAGATATGATCCAATACCCAAGCTACCACTAGCGCTAGACATCTCCTAGTCTCATCCTAGGCACCACTATCTCTAGGCGACATCACATTGGGCTCAGATACCAGCTCTACTAGATCCATTTCTCTGGCCTCCCAAGGTGACATCACCTACAATTCATTATGGGTGTGCAAGCACAGGCATGTTGAGAGGACATGGCAAGGTTATGGTACCAAGGAGAGATGCTAGGTATTTTTCAGCCATGAATACGTAACGTTGTGGCATCAACTCTGGGAAAGGGGATAATGTAACAACTTCACTCATTGGTGTTCTGTTTTCAGCCCATGTATTCTATGCTAAGACTAGTTCCATCTTGGTTGGCTCGTTAGTTTTTATTTAGGAATAAAAATCCTTGAGTGACATATCATTTTATATGAAGCTATACATTGGAGGGCTTGTTTCACATGTGAGCTGTGTTGAAGTAGCTTTTGGACATTAGGCATTACAAATGGTATTTGGAGCTAACTCTCATTGAGTAAATTTGTGTGTCGGTCTACATGAAGGTGACATAGCAGGAACAAGACACTAATGGAAGATCTTGTGTACTTGTCTTTCATTAAAGTGGTAAGCTACATAGAGCATCAACCCTAGAGGAAGGAAAAATGTAATTTTTGGCCCATTAGTGTTCTAGTATTGGTCCGTTATGTCCCTTGTGTTCTAGCTTGGTGGAATCAGTCCCACTTTGTTTGGCTAAGTATGTTCAAGCCATTCTCTAATCCATCCCATTCAAACATATCACATCTAGATCGACCCATTTAAACAAAAGGATAACCAAACTACAAGAGATATGTTATGCATAGGCATGCTTCTTCCACATGGAAGCTAGGCCGTAAGCAAATTTTAGTTGTGGAGTGTTCTCTCTACAACATCTGCCTTCGCATCGTAGCATAAGTGTCCCTCAATAATTTTCAAACATTTTGGATTAATTACTATTCATGACATGATGTTCTATCTTTAATAACCTAAACTACATAATGGCCTTTTTGCAAAAGATCCATCCAATTTAAACCAACATTGAATCCTTATTTGTCAGATCCCAAAGTGGAGCAACTGTAGCCACCGGATTTCCTACAGTATAGAGATATTTCTATCCATACCCATATAGTAACGTTGAATATCAGTTCTTTGCAACCCGGTCCTTGGACCTTCATCTTCTTGCATATCATCCTAAGCCCCAATCTAGGAAAAAAAAAGAACAATGCCACCACTCCGCCACATTGCGGCTCTTCTATCTGCCCCTGCAAGGGCCATGTGTCGTGTGGCCATACTAAGAGGAAGAAGGGTGAATTAGGATACTAAAAAAAATATTCACATGGTCCATACAAAAAAAACTTGCTTAATATAACCCTATGAAATCTACCCAAATATCTTCTAGGGTTTATATAAATTGGCCACTCTAGTGCAAAAGAGTTTTGCAATGCATAACTAATCCTCGGGACTTTATCACCATTAAATTGGGTATTGCTAGTTTGCCAATTTAGACCTCAAAACCAGGGTGATGAGTTAGAGGGTATGTGCACAATCGCGAAGCTTGCATCGAGCAGTAGAGCAAAGTCATGAAGGAATTAGGTAGGTTCATTTGGTTGAATAACAAATTGGAAGGTTTTCCCCGTGGGTGTATTTAGAGCATGTGCTTTATATAAGGGCAACTTGGGGAATGTCTAAGGGTCTGTATATAGATGGAGTGGCTTGTTGGAGGCTATGCTATGGGATAATGTTTGGTGGTATCTCTTACTTATGTGGTTGAGATACTATGGTTAGAGGGACACAAAGAGCAAAGGCTCTTTGGTTTGAGCTTTTGCCACCCTTGCTTAGTGGGTGGCAAGGAGCGACTTTTAAGCATACAATTTGATGTAATCTAAGGATCAAATTCATGTAAGATTTCTCCCCTCATTCTAGATATCAAATTTGCTATTTTCAGAGTTCTTTTCGGGATTTTTGTTCTTCACGTTTAGCTGCGTTTTTGTGTTATTTCTTAGTGTATCTTAATGCTAGGATATGTGAGAACATCTCTAGTAGGGTGACCCATACCAAATCCAACTCACAAGCATCTCTGGATTTGAAGTTTGTCTTGAGTTACTCTTTTCTTGAGGGTTTTCTTAAATCCATGAAATTGGGCGTGAAGTTTTGATCTTTTCTAAGGAGATCTCTTGGGGAAAGATTCACTGTGTTGTTTTGAGTCTAGTTTTTAAATTTATTGGATTTGGAGGTTATTTGATCAAATTTCAATATTTTTCCAATTCTTTTAGTTGTTTTATTTGAAACTTCGTGTGTAAACTTCCGAAGAATTAGTCAGAATTTCTGATGTTAAATTTTCCAAAGATCTTTGTAGAGTTTCTAAATATTTTCTAGGAGTTTCCGGTCCATCTCATTTTTCTCTCGTTCCTTTTGTTTTTGCTTCTATATTCATTAATATTTTTATAGCTTTGTTAACTAGGCTAAGTGGTTAATTATAGCTACGTAAGTTGGGTACTTGCTAGAAGAGAAGTTTGTAGGTGTGTTGGTATACATAGTCTTGTTCTTTCGAGGAGAATTTGTGGGATCCTATTCATCTCCTCGTCTTGTCACCATCTTGATCCCTCGAAAAGTCACCTACAATATGCTTGTAAGAACGAGCAGGGATAACATTTATCTGTAGCCTTAGGAAAGTAAATCTCTTCCAACCTACTTGCCAATCTGTGCCTTGCATTATTGACATACTAGGGTACTACAAAAAAATTTCTTTTAATGAAATTTAGGAATACAAACTATATATCACTTGTATCATGATAACTAACCATGGGGAAGTCATCATCGGAGAGGTACTAACATATTAAGATCTCGGAGCCGAATTGCATGCTTCTTCATGTTGAAAACATGTAGACCGTCCACTAATGAAAAAGACCGTTGTCTTTTATGCAAATGAAAACATTTAATATCCGCAAACAGGGTTTGCCAATAAGATATTTGGAGACATCAAAGTTTCCCTTCAAAGTAAGGTATGTACGACCAACAACTTTTAGTTCCTTGATGTACTATTCTTGGTCAGAAACTTACAGTGGTAATCATGAACCTTGCCCTAATAGAACACATGGGAGCTGGAGAATACGGTCCGACAGAAGCTCCTTGTCCCTGAGCAGCTGCCATCATCGTATGACACGGCTTGGGTTGCAATGGTGCATGCAAAGGGTGCTCCTCAGGCACCACGCTTTCCTCTGTTTGTGGAGTGGATACTGCAAAACCAGCATAATGATGGTTCCTGGGGGCTAGGTCACCTTGACCCGTGTTCGCTTGGCAAGGATGCCATCTCCTCGACGTTGTCATGCATTCTAGCATTGAAGACATGGAACATCGGTGATGAACACATCAGGAAAGGTATGACCATTGAATCAACACATGTTAATACTACATTTATATCCATCTATAACTATGAGTCTATGACCTTGTTAGAGTCTATGACCTTGTTAATAGGTTGTTTGCGTTGGCATGGTTCCCTGTCATTTCAGGGCTCTGTTTCATCGAAAAGAATTCTTCCTACATTATGGATGAGAAGTGCAGTGCACCTCTAGGATTCAACATCATCTTTCCTGGCATGATAAGGTTGGGAATTGACTTAGGATTGGAATTCCCACTAAAGCAATCTGATGTTGATGGGATTTTCCGGCTTCGAGAAATAGAGTTACGACAAAGGTTTGCCACTGCATATATGCAAATCCTCATGCCAACTGCATGTTTTCTGATATAGATCTTATCATGGTTTTTTCACTATCCTTGGAATTTTTTTTTTCTTATTCCTCATGCCAATTGCATGTTTTCATGTACAGAGAAGCTACAGACATTTATTCTTTATTTTGCCTTTCAAAGCTTCAGCCTGACATATTTAATTAATATCATGTATATGGGTTGTGGTAGCATGGCTTTGGGAAGAAAAGCCTACATGGCATACATAGCAGAAGGATTAGCAGACGTACAAGACTGGGATGGAGTTTTGACATATCAAAGCAAGAATGGATCATTATTCAACTCGCCCTCCGCAACTGCCGCCTTAGCAATCCACGGCCACAATGCGAATGCGCTCAAGTACTTGGAGTTCCTTGTAAACAAGTTGGGCAGCTCAGGTGTGCCTTGTCAAAAACCCGTTGATGCAACTAGTTGAATTCTCTGAACTTAACTATTGTTTGCAGCTCCAACGATCTATCCATCAAATGTACACTCACAGCTTTGCATGATTGACGTCCTTCAAAATATGGGAATATCATATTATTTTGCTTATGAAAAAAACAACATATTGGACATGACATACAGGTAATATCTCTGTTCACATTTGCTATCTCAAACATTCTCATTTGTCCTCACTAGATTTAAGGTGCAGGTCTTGGCTTCAATATGATGAGGAGATAATCATGGATATGGAGACATGTGCAATGGCATTTCGATTACTGCGCATGCACGGATATGACATCTCCTCTGGTACTTCTTATACTCCTGCTAACTTTCAGTAGTTCTATTCTGAATTTTGACATTCTCCTAATACTTTGATGCAGATGCAATGTCTCACTTTGCTGATGAGTCTAGATTCCAGGAATCACTGCACGGACACATAAATGATACGAAGACGTTGCTCAAATTGTACAAAGCTTCACAAGTATGTATCTACGAAGATGAATGTAACCTACAAAACATTGGTTCATGGTCTGGTAAACTGCTGCATGAACAACTATCTTCCAATAGACTGTCAATACCAATAATGCGTCACGAGGTAATCACCAGAGTCCAGAGCACAATACCTTCTTTTTCAGATTCCCATTTGAACGTATTCCAACATACTTTCAGGTAGAAGGCGCCCTTAAATTTCCATTTCACTTGGCCACCGTAGGACCACTAGAGCACAAGAGGAACATAGAGCATTTCAACACCAAGGGGATCCGGATGCAAAAATCGGCATTCTTGTGAGTCCCTCTAGAAAGAAATTAATAATTCGTGCTTCACTAGTGATAGGATGTGTTTCAATAATGGCACAATGAATGTGAATCAGGGCATGTCAGGCAGCTGAAGATATCCTTGCACTAGCCACTCAAAAATTCCATATCTCCCAATCTCTGTACAAGAAAGAACTTGGGTGCATTGAGAGGTATTTGTATCTGTCCTTCATGCTGTTCCTAATAAATAATAATCAAACGAACAAGTTTGGCTGTTTGGGTTCTAACCTTTTTAGCAACTTTTCGGAAACAGATGGGCAAAAGAGGCTGGTCTGAACCGGTTCAAGTTTACAAGAGCCGTGTCTTTGGATTTGCCCATCTTTATGGCTTCCACCATCTTCCCTCCTGAATTGTACCATGCCAGCATCGCGTGGATTCAAAATAGTATTCTGACCACAATAGTTGATGACTTCTTTGATGGTGGAGGTTCAACCGAAGAGCTAGAAAACCTTGTCACGTTGATTGAGAAGTACAACACTGCTCTCAATACCTTATGTTCAGTGGCACTTGAAAATTAAGATAAGCAGTGGCATTGTCTCTTTTGTTGTGGCAGATGGGATGCGCATGCCGGGATCGGGTTCTGCTCTGAGGATGTAGAAATCATGTTCTATGCTATTTACAACACCAATAACCAGATCGGAGCGAAGGCTGCAGAGGTTCAGAATCGCAGGGTCATCGGCCATATTGCTAAAGTTGTAAGATTTTGGCTTTGCCTTTTGAGATATATGAATTATGGTACATTATCATTGAGTTAAGTTAGGATTATATGATATTCTTCTGTGCAGTGGGTAAACGCGGTGCGGGCCAACATGACTGAGGCAGAGTGGACGAGGAAAAGGTATGTGCCGACCATGCAAGAGTACATGCCGGTTGCAGAGGTTACCATGGTGCTGGGCCCCATTGTTTCTCCATCGCTCTACTTGGTCGGACCGGAACTCTCAGAAGACATTGTGAGGGGTTCGGAGTACAAGGACCTGCTCAGGCATGCGTCCATCTGCTGTCGTCTCCTCAACGATATACAGACATACGACAAGGAGAAGAGCCAGGGCATCATCAATAGCGTCCTGCTCCAAGTTCTTGGCCATGGCGCCTCCAGTAGTGAAGCGGCGAAGAGGGAGATTTTGGGGCTCGTCGCTGATTCCCGGAGGGAGCTGCTGAGGCTTGTGCTCAGCAAGGAAGCAACTATTCCTAGGTCATGCAGAGACATCTTCTGGAACACCTACAAGTTAGGGCATCTGTTCTACTCGCAGGGGGATGGCTTTAGCATGTCGCAGGAGCTGGCGGTAGCGGTGAATGCGGTCGTTCATGAGCCACTGCAAGTAACACCTCCCTCACGTTTGAAGAGAGGGTAAACCGTTTTTTCTTTTTGAGAAGAAAGAGCATGTTGTCCATGTCCATCCAGGTACAGGACCTGCTGTTTGTGCCTGTACATGGCTGTTGGTTATGTTAAAAGAATAAGAGACGTATTTGTCAAGAGCATAGCCACAAGTTCTTTTTTGCTTTTTTTTTAAAGAGAAAGTTTAGAGTGCTTGAAAAGTTCATTTTTGCAGCTTTTGTGTTCAAAGACGTTGACGACTAAAACATCGAGGTGATTGAAATGGATATTTGGACAACCCAATTTAAAGCTCAGATGCGAAAGTTATTGCTCTTGAAAACATCCATGTCACGTAAACTTGGAGGATCTGGTTTAAAAAGAATTCAAAAGGTCCAGTTTTAGCGAGTCTGGTGGCAAAAGAGTTGAAATTTCACAAAATTATATCCATATCACGGGGTTAAGGGTGTCAAATCGATAAATCAATCTCATTATTTTTACATTTTTATCTTTTTTCTTTACCATACTTTTCCAACCACATGTAATGTTCTTCTATCTTAATAGCATGAGGAGAGCCACCCTAACTGGGCAACCCAAGATATGCTTGCCCTGCAGGCAGTCGTTCATCAGATTTTTAATCAGAACCTGACAAAATAGTAGGGTCCGATTTTCACATAGGCGCGGCAAGAAGCACTCCTTAGAGATGCATGTGACGTGCTTGTGTGACCCTATTCTAGCAACAATACACTTTTTCACTACTACACAGGAACGAGGGTACTACGTTTTTGATAGCCAAAATGCCCAAGAAATATGGTGCCCCTTAGGGCTACTTTGGCAGCTCAAGCCAAGCCTACCCAGGGCATCACAACCCCCACCCTTAATTATCCTGGAACTGCGCATCCCTGCCCAGACCAGGAGAGAATGGCCCCCTTCCGATGTCACCGTTTGGGAGTAAAACTCCAGTGGAGGACCCCCTAGTCTCTTGTGCACACTATACCGAAAATAGCTTACAGTTCACAAAATACCTCAAAAAATACCTAAAATCAAGGGAAAATCTAGAAAAATCAGAAAAAAAATAGCAGCTTGATAAATAAGATACAATCCTGAACTTGGACTTCAGATGATACATATAGTTAGACCACCATATTACATTTGCATCCAACTGGACTAAAAGAACCTATGCTCTTTGTATGTTTTAAGCATCTACTTAATTAGCTACAAAACTCTATTTTTAACTCAAATGTTGCCGCATAATCTAATTATTGCATAAGAGATTTAGCTAGTAAAATAAGCCAACCACCTTCCCTCCAACATTCTTTCTCCTATTCATGTTCTTCACTGTGCACTGATTCTGAAAAAAACCAATAAACAATAGTCAGCCACCACCACCATCATGCTAAACATACATCGCAAACATAGCACAGCTAGAAAACTGTAATGCTAGAATAATCCCTTCTTCCTCTGCACATAGCCAACACAAGAACAAGAACTTCAGAACCAATGCAGCAAGCAACTGTATGTATCAATATAGGAGTTACTACATCCTATCAAAGTTAACTAAAGTTTAATTTAGTTAAGAAACAAAAATGCATGTTTCCTTATAGTAAAGTTAACTAATTACATTTAACTAAGATAGACCAAAACAACTAGTAAACAAGGCATACTGATGGTTCTAACAATCAATTCTGAACATGAACTAAGGGACCTCAACTATACATAAAGATATGGTTCTAACAATCAATTCTGAACATGAACTAAGGGACCTCAACTATACATAAAGATGATGCTAGCAGCACCATAGAAAATCATAGCTATGTTATACACATGCAGAAGAAAAAAATAATCAGGTGATGTAATAATATCAACAAAATCAAAAATTGGTCGAGCATACCAGCTAGGCAATATAGACTTACAAGTAAATACAATGTTCTGAAACTGAACAGAAAAATATCTTGGCTTCAAGCTTACCAACCTTCCTCCAACATTCTTTCTTCTATTCATGTTCTTCAACACCTCGCTTTTTATTGATTCTAAAACAAGACAATAAACAATAGTCAGCATTAAAAAGTCGTAAATGAAAACTTAATCTACTATTTAATTAATCCATTGCTGATCATGCCACAAACCAGTCACCACTACCATGCACAACATTAGATAAAATGAAATTAATATTAAAGAAGCAAGAGATGCTATTTCTAATAGAGCATCAGTAATTAATTTGGCTCCAATTATCACACATGTTCATCTACATGTCCAATTTCTAAGAATTCATCAGCAATTAACCAAAAAAGAAAAGGATCACTCAGCCAGGTAGCAAGAAAAACAGGTGCTAACATTCATGCATGTGAAAAAAAACATTAATCAGGTAGTTGACCAGGTAGCAAGAAAGAACAGGCAGATTAATCAGGTAGTTGACCAATTAATAAATTATTCAGCCAGCTGTAATCATTCTATTGACCTAGTGCAATACATGATTAGCCAAGTTACTAAGGAACAGTCCCATTTTCAACAACCATCAAGAACAAAGAGCACTACAAATTCTTGTAGAATCTCACTTTAGTATATTACTGCAAACACTGAGTGGATGTAGGGTAATAATATGGGTGTATGCTAACTCCAACCACAATAATAACTTTGTTGGAATACACGGTAGTTAAATAATCATATATCGAAATTTTATGTCTAGATAGGATCATGGGGTTGCCTCAAGGAACAATGAAGCAGCATGCCCTCCAACAACACCCAAATAAGGTTGGACTGCCTCAGAGGCACCCCGGAGGTTCCCGAAGTAGCGAACAGACTCCCAGACTATATGGAACATAACAGGACAATATATAAACATAACAGAGCTTTAACCTCATGGTAGCAAGTTACGGTTACAAGCAACTTATATAGAGACAATTTAACAAACTATGCAGAGGCTACGTATGTATACTAGCAACTTATATATCAAGTGTGTAGCAACTTATCTATTAAACTTACATGCAGACTAATTGACAACTTATATAGAAATAATTTAACAAACTATGCAGAGAATACTTATCAACTTATTTAGAGATGTAGCAACTTATATTGCATGCCTAATGTCGTTCATCAAATTTATACAGAGACAAATGCAATAACTTAGGTAAAGGTTGTGTATACAACTTCCGCGCAGCTAAAATAACAACTCATCTAAAGATAATGTGGCAACTTATGTAGATGCTTCATGTATGTAATGGCATTGGGTTCAAAATTATTCCTGTAGCAACTTACATGTAAAGTTTGTTTGGAGGTTTGAACATAAGTTGCTACAAACTTGATATAAAAGTAGCTAATGTACCAAAATATAAGTTGCCATTGTGTAAAATTAATCTAAAACATATGCATCGTGGATCTTGTTTTATAGATCTTATCGTAAACAGACTGGTGCAATCAAATTTGAAAACAGACACTCCATATAAAAAATATCACAAATTAGAGGGATAAAACGGACTAGTAAAAAAAGAACAAAGGTTAATAGGTACCTGGGCTAGCAGCTCAGCACATGCGCTCAGCCTTAGGTTCACAGACAAGCCACAGCCCATATTACGTGCTATAGGCCGTGGGTCGTGAGGGTCGCACGCTTTGGAGCGAGCGTGACCATGCACGTGGAAGCTTTTTCCTAGCTAAAAAATGCTCATTGGGCCTCACTCATCATAAAATATGGTCTCAACAAAAAGGAGGCCCAACAGCTTTACTTAACTAGTTAAAAAAAAGAAGGGTGGCAAGCAATAGAGCTCGTGGATATGGATGGAAATCATGGAAGGGATGAGACTTGGGAACCCCACGCGCGCGCTGAGCTTTAGGTCCTGCAGGGCGGGAGGTAGTACATATGTATATGAAAGGATCTTGTGATGCCTAGAGGGGGGTGAATAGGCTCACTTCAAATTTTTCATGAAAAACTTCGCAGCGGTATTAGATATATCGGAACTTCCGATGCTGTGCCGGAACTTCCGATGGGTCGGAACTTCCGGTACAGGGTCAGAACTTCTGACAGTAGAAAGTGAACTGAACAAAATTCAAAATGAAACCTGAATATGCCAATTCTGTTTGAATCAAAAGATTATAAAAGAAGTGTAGAGACTACTGCAGGTGATAGATATGCAAGGAACCACACAAACTTATAGATTGGCTTAAATCAAGCTTCTAGGTCAATATGAACATGAAGAACACAATAAGCACAAGAGACAAGGATTTCTTTGCCGAAGTTCACTTCAACAAAGGAAGCTACATCTCCATTGAGGAGTCACAAAGAACCGGGTCCTCACTAACCCTTTACCTCCCTCAATCAACCACAAAGGAGGATTGAGTCACTTACTATGAATCCATGAAGGATGGGTAATACCAACGTTCCCGGGCGCACCACACAAAGAGGACGCTCAAACAGGCGACGCCTAGCCATCTAGAAGCAAGCTTCAAGAGTAACAAACGCGAATCGATGGTCGAAGATGCTTGGAGTGCTCTTGAGATGAATTTGTTGGACCTCACACTCAGATCCTCAAGACTCACACCTTCAACCTTGCTCTCACCCAATCCCTAGCTCAAACTCTCAAGGATTTAGCTCAAAAGGGAGTGGGGGAGGAGTATTCAATACTTGGGGGCTGTTTTAGCTCGAGTTGTTCAGCAGCAATGAATGGGGGGCTGAGGGGGTATTTATACATGAGCTCCCAAAACTAGCTGTTACAATACATTTATGTTCTTGTCAGAACTCCGACGAAGTTATATTAAAACAGCTGAGAGCTTCTCCTCAGAAGTTTCAAGAAACTTCCGGTGGCCTTTATCGGAACTTTCGATATAGTGTCAGAACTTCCAACACTGCTAGATAAAAACAGCTGAGCACCCCTAGTAGGAAGTTTCTGAATACTTCCGGCCGGTGTCGGAACTTCCGACACTCATAGAAAATGTGAGAAAACAAGTGTGCAAGTGAATGAGTTGTGTCTCTCAATGGGTGGTTAGCATCTCAATTGAGCACTTTAGCATCTTCAAGCTATCCATCCGCATCCCCCTTAATAGTATGGTGTTCCTATACTCAAATTCAAAATTAGAAATTATAGAAAAGCCTTCTTTTGAGTTTAACATTGTTCTTTCTTTGAAATTTGGGGGTTCTTGAGATTCCTTTCATAACCTTTGCACTTCTTTAGAATTAAAACCTGTTAATCACGTGATAAAATTATTAGTCCTCTAACCATGCATGTCATCAACACCAAAACCCACTTAGGGGGTCAAATGCACTTTCAGTACAGTACAGCATGATCAGGAGGTGGGCGGCGGATCCGAGAGATAAGGTAGATTGACCTGCTGACCTCAACGGTGGCTAGGGAGGCCGCTGGCGTCGTGGTCTCGTGGACGAAGGATCTTGCCACCGTTTCCTAGAGGAAGACACGGCGACCCCATCGAATAGCCGACGTCTTCACGCGACGCGACAACGGTCACCGTGCGCTCAAGCAGAAATTCCATCATCAGCCGACGATACATTTCATTAGACCCTGATGGCCTTGATATGATTGATATACTTGCTCAGAGCTCTGAGGCAACCCATGGATTCGCTTGATTCAATGCAAACAGTGGAGAAAAGGATGAACCGTCTTTCTTTGAGGTCAACACATTCTACATGATTAGAAATAGTGTATCAATTTTGCTAACGAGCAGTCGTCTAAATATCTTCTCGTCTTGCAAAATCAAAGATCAACCTCCAATTCATCGTTGGAAGTGTGGCATCATAATTTTGTACAAGAAACATGTTTTTGAACATCACAAAAAAGATGATGGCTCTCATTTTTAGTTGTTACTCTCATTAGTTTCTGCATATAGCATACTACTCATCACAAGCGGTGTTTATAAACCACAACGAGCCACCATGACCATATTTCATATAGTTCTGGTTCATGATTCCTTAAAGAAAATATGTTTCATGCAGTTTGCAATTGTCTGTTAGATAAGTTGCATTGTCCATTAGATTGTGTGTGTGTGTGTGTGTGTTTGTTTTGCCAATACAATTATTGTGCTTAAGACCATCCAAGACCAAACCATAGAGAGCTAATGATAGAGAGCAATGTACTAATAAATAAATAATTAGGAACACATCTACCATGGGACAGGGGCGAAGCCCCCCCCCCCCCCCCACCACCACCACCACCTCACCCCAGCTCTGTGGAAAGAAGGAACGAGAGAGAGGGGCAAAGAAGAGATGGTTAGAGGAAGGGAGATAAGAGCAACTCCAAGAAATTGTTCTTCCTCTTTCCCCTTTATCATCTTATAGGGGAATCCCCTTTCACAATTTCCAACGTACAAGGGAGAGCTACTACAACACATCCCTTTTCCTCTTTCCCCTTTCTACTTTCCTAACATGTGGGACCCATATGGTAGTGGGTAATATGGTTTTCTTCTTCTTCTTTCCCCCTCCACTCTTTCTTCTCTTGTGTTTGCTCGTGCTCCACGCGTGGTTCATCACCGCGGCAGCCATGGTGGTGCTTAGCAAGGCCGCGCCACCCACGGTGCAGGTAGGTAGAGTGGCGTGCGGAGGTCGGGAGGACTGGGACGGCAGCCGTCCATGCATCGCGCGGGCTGACAGGGACAATGGAGGGCAGCACCTTCCAGCGGCGTGGCCGCCCAGGACGGAGGCATGATGATCCGCACAAAGGTGGGCACGTATCCTCTTGCGATGCAGCCGCGTGGGGCTGGGGTGTCGCGCCGCGCACGGGCGGACAGCCGTGTGACGAGCAGCGCACGGGCTCCTCTTGCGGTGCATCCGTGCGGGGCTAGGGCAGCAGCGCAATGAGAGCCGAGCACGGGCAGGCGGCGACCTCCTGCGGTGCAGCCGCGCGTGGCCAGGATGGCAGGATGACAAGCCACATCGGGCGGCCAGAAAATGAATCAGCCATGGGATTGTACGGTTGGAGAGAAAAGGGAAGAAAGGGAGAAGGAAAGAGAGAGGGGTGAATTCCCCTTTAGAAAGGGGAGAGGGAGGAGCATAAAGGGGATTGAGAAAAGAATAAAGAGGAAGGGGATGTGTTGGAGGGGTTTTTTTACCCCCTCAATCTCCTTTATAGATGAAAAGTGGAAAGGGAAAAGAAGAAAGGGGATCTCTTGGAGTTGCTTTAAGCTCCAACTTTCTACACTCGCTCCATCCATGTTCCAAGATGCTAAGCTAAAATAGCCGCTTGAATTGGCACCCAATCACAAACGCTACACTTCACGCAATTATTACATATGCTTATAATGGATACCTGAACTTCATTAGATTATGCCAAACTAAGCAAAACTTAGAATGTTTCTAATTTCCATCTTTTTCAGAGTGTGTTCTGCAAAATAGAGGTGCTTGTATTGTTCTTCAACTGAGGTGCTTGTACTTTTCTTCTACTATATGTGAGCAACTCCAACAGATTGAGAAAACCTATCTCCTTTTCCTATAAACAGCCATAAAGGGGATTGAGGTAGGAAAACATCCTCCAACAGATTGAAAAAACAATTCCCTTTCCCTATAAATTTTTCTCAATTGAGAAAAACCATATCCCAATACCCTATAGAAAGGGGACTCAACACCCTCTCCCCTTTCCTCCTTTCTATCCTTGTGTGTCATCTCTTGCCCGTGTGAATCTTCTGCTCGCCTCGGCCTCCGCGTGGCATGCGGCAGCTGACGAGCGGTTGTTGGGCGCCCCTGCCCTAGCGTAGAAGTCACCCCCGTGCCACCACCGAGCAACCAATGCGTCGCCCCAGGACACCCCCGCGCCGTCACTAGGAAGGCCCCTGCCGCTGTCCCATCCCGCTGTTAGCTGGCCGTGCCGTCCCCCGCGCCAGCCATTGGCCCACCTCCGCTCCTTGCTCTCTCACGAGAGAAGAGGCAAGGTAGAGGAAAAGGAGATAGAGGAGAGGAAGAAAGATGGATTAGCTCATTGACAGGTGGCCCCACATAGTAGGGGAGATGGGTTGCAGAAAGGGAAAATCTATCTAGCACCTCTTCCCAATATCTTTGAATTGTGAAAGGGGATTCCCCTATAGGATGATAAGGGGATCGGGGAAAATCAATTTGTTGGAGTTGGCCTAATAGGATTTCTATCCCCTTTCCCCAAAAAAGAGGTCGAGACTTGGAGTGGTAGACCATGTGGCAACCAATAGCCCTACACCTATGATGTATGATCAACTTTCAAGAAACATGTTTTTGAACATCACACAAAAGATGATGGACTCACTTTTAGTTGTTACTCTCATTTGTTTTTGCATATATGATACAACTGTTCATCACAAGCAGTCCTAATAGACCTCAACGAGCCATGATCGTATTTTATATGGTTCTGGTTCATGATTCCTTTTAAAAAATATGTTTCATATGGTTTGCAGATTTGTGTGGGTGTTTTATTTCAACATAATTATTGTGCTCGAGGTCATGCAAGACCAAATCATAGAGAACTATGCAGAGCAATGTAATAAGAAAGCAATAATTAGGTGCACATCTACCCCACACACACGCACGCAGACACCTTGAGCTTGAGAGAGAGAGAGAGAGATAGCTAGAGGAAGATGAAGGGAGATAAGTTCCAACTTTCTTCACCTGCTTGTGGCAATAATACCACTGGTGGTGGACAGCAAGGGACAAGAACATTCATCCAAAGATTCTATGCAAGTGACCAAAATTTTAAATTTTGGCGCTTTTCTTACAAACATCTAGGGATTAGATAAAATCTGATAGACTGCATGATCCTTCTTCGACAGTTCAATAGACAACATGTCGATCCACATAACTATAGTGTCCCATTTTTCAAAGCACACACTATAGGAGAAATCTCTTTTTTTTCCTCAAACGACACAAGAGATCTGCGTGTCATATTCATTAAAATATAAAAAAGAGTACAACAAGTCCGGTTAAGGATCAAAGACTTGAGTACAAAGAACACACCCATACACACTAAAAAACAGCTTACAGACACGCCAAAAAAAACTACAAGGAGAAATCTCTAGGTCTAATCTTATGCGGTTGAACTATTTATCAATGGTAGTATTGTTACTGCTTCCTTGTTGTTGGATTGTCTGGAGTTCGAAGAATTTTCTCTTGAGGACAAAAATCTATGGTCTAACATTTACTTGTTGAGTATGGCATTGGTGGCAGTCCACGTGGGTGTCCATTCTTCCTTAGAGACATTGCTTTCAGAGAGCCTTCCTCGCAGTTAAAATAGTGTTGTGGTGGTACATAGAAGTGAAAAATATGTTGTGTGTTGTAGCTCATTGCGGTATTACTGTATATCCTAGGCCATGTCCATCGCCAAGCTGTGTGTATAGATTGGATGTGATATAGAACGATTGTATCATCTTGATGTAATTGATTGAGATAAATAATGCTTTCTTTATTTATTTTTTTAAAAAAAAGAGAAACATGCACATACACATGCGCATACTCATCGCTATGAACACATACGATCAACGCAAAAAACATGGATAAATTTAGCAGTCAATATTGCCTTCAGCAGGACGAGAGTGTGCTAGCAACACTAATCAAATCGCAGGACCACGCACAGCTTCAGAAAGACAAGAGAGCGAGCACTGTTCCGTAGCTAATCATTGCTTATACACAGCGAACGTCCATGATTGAGCCACACTTCACTGCAGATCGCGACGCCCATTCACTGCACAACACCTCTGTACGCGTACAGCACACGCCACGCCTTGGAACGGACGCTGTGTCACTGTGCAGTAACCCTCAAGCTTTGAGCCGTGGTAGCTACAGCGCGGGGGCACGTCGCGATCCGTCGCGTTTCGCCAGATATTTGAGCCCGATGCGTCGGTTTCCCGGAGGGTTGGGGTGGGGTTTGCGCGGGCCGGGACGGCGTCGTCGCTGTTAGTCATGTGGCGGGGTCATGGGGCGCGCGCCTGCGCCGGAGGAGGAATGGCGATGCGGCGCGCTACGTCGCTGCCTCGGCGACGGCGACGGTGTGGGCGGCTGTGTGGCCTCGGCGGCCTCATGCACTGTAACACGTACACTACTTGTACCGTACTGTGCGTGCCCGTACTCGCGTGCACACTAGGAAAACATTTGCAGGGCTTCAACTTCAAGAGGAATAAAAGGGACGGCAATCCATGTATAGATACATGTAACCGTACTCCGTACATCTCCATAAATAATAGTGATTGATTCAGGTAACTTTTTTTTCCTGTCGTTTTGGTTTGTTAGAAATTGGTACACAACACACAAAGTAGTAGTGTAGGTAAGAATAAATAGACATTGATCTTGCTTGAAAAATCAATGCTGGAAAAAAAACATGTGCTCGTTGTGGCTATCTGAATTTGTATAATAAGGAGAGTTTTAGGCGCTGGAGATTAACATTATTATTGTAATGAGTTGTTAATTCTTTCTGTAAAACTTATAAAAGGTATCTTTACAGTGGTACCTAGAGTGAAGAGATATGAATAAACCCTGTAGTTCAAGAATACAATGGGGTATTGTATTTTTAATCCGACCTTCAAAGTTAGACTTTGACTATTATTTCTTTGCAAAACAATATACATACTAATATAGTCTGAAAGCATTTTGAATCTAGCTAGTTGGACACTCTGCATACATTAGACAATTATAGTTTTCATGAAGTGTTGATCAAAATATACAAATTTTACGAAAGGGCCTCTAGCCTAGTAGTTAGAGCACCTGAATAGGTAGGGATTTTCCATGCTAACTTCAGTCAAAAAAATATACTAATTTTGATATTTTTTCAAAACAAATATTTTTATTTTTTTTTAACGATACTTTGGGTATAGCAAAAGAATAGCGACATGATGCCTTACCGTAAAAGGAATGGAAATGGTTTGCAGGAGCTTATAAGTGCTCCCTCTAATTTCAAATATAAGTCATTTACCCTTATCTATCAATGCATGCTATAAGTATGTTGTCGACCATTTCAAAAAATATAAGTCATTTAGACGGTCTCCAAACATGAGACTTTGACTTGTAGTTTTTATTAGAAAAAACAAAATAATAGTGTTTTCATATATGGATGGGTCAAGTTAGAAAAGTTTGTTCAGTTTGAATTATAAAACTATATACATTTAGAATTGGAGAAGAAGTACGAATAGATGGGTTCTATAATTTCTTTTAGAAAAATGTTTCAATGGTAAATAAGCCTGTTTAGCATAGGCATGAAGTTGCACTTCACATACCGTGAAATTAAAGTATCTTCTTCCAAAGCCCTGGAAAACATAGAACCCATCTATTTGTACTGGCCCTACCTCTCTATGGCTCTCTACCTCAAACACCGGAAGGGGGCACACCAGAAGCCACTGTTGAAAGTTACGCTGGGGACTTGTTTTCATGTTTTGTATTGACTGACCTGAGTAACTCTGTCGTTTGATGATCTGACGGCAATACTCGATTAACCACTTACGTAATATACTGCCCTCGACCACAGTATCAACGGATGGAGCTTTTCCATGCAATGCGATGCGGAGGAGACAAGCTAGTAGGATGTCCCGGATCCCACAGCAATCTTCTTGTTTGCGTGAGGCCAAGAAGTTAAACCTTGGGAGGCGAAAGGGATTTGCGATGGATCGGAGCGCACATACCGGAGGTTAGAGAGGGAGGGCCAGGTAACGACGAGAGAGGCCAGCTGCTGCTGATGACCATATATGAGTAGCAGTAGCTCGCTAGCTCCAACGCCGCGCAAACACCCCATGTGGTCTCCGCCCCTCGGCGACCCCCGCCCCCATAACCTAATCGGCTAACCGGCCTCGTCGTCGATCCTATTCCTATCCCGGCCCGGCCCCAACCTGCTAGCTAGAAGCCTGCTGCTAGAAGTTAACCCGGCCAGCTCCGCATCACTCTTCTCTGCTGCTGCTGCTGCTGCTATAGCTAGGCTTTTGGTGCTCGGTCAGAAGCTTCAGTACCCAACCGCAAGGACAGCAAGAGCAGGAGTGCACAAATTAAAGGTTGTACTACTGTCACTCTTAATTTCCTTATCAAGCAACCATTTAGATTCTTGATTTGCACCAGTGCATGTGCATGCTCATGTGCCAATCATGTTTTTTTTTTCCCTGAAGATCATATCATCACAGTGCTGGAGAGCTGCAAGAGCTCCGACGTTCAATCAAGGAGAGTAAGAAGCGATGTGGGAGTCGGAGAGCGAGAGCCACGCCGGCGAGCGGGGGCTCGTCCCCGTCGGCGGCACGTCGGGCCGGCACGAGGCGCTCAAGAACGACGGCTTCGTTCGCAAAGACCAGTCCTGGTAATTAAGTATCTAGCCGGCAGTTGCTTCTCGGTCATCTAGTGGTTGATTCAAGTTAAGAAAGTGATCGATTTTCAGTTTTTCACCATCTTAACGATTTGAGCAGGTATGTCAACAGTGATATTCCCAGCGATTTGCTTGTCAAAGTGGGAGATGTCAGCTTCCATCTTCACAAGGTAGAGCACTAGAGACAGTCTCTTGATTCTCTCTTGCGTGCTTCATGGTTGAGAGAGTCTCTCGTGTCTCTCAGAGAGAACTCGAACATGTGTCATTCCACTTACAGAATGCTACAATAAAAACCTTTGTTAGTTTCCTATTCTGTTCTTCTGCTGCAATAACACATCGATTATGACTCGTGGTATCCCCCACTAAATATAGTACTAGTACCACTCGTACTAGGCTACTAGAAATGGATCATGGGCGAAGCTGCTTGCAACCAGCAACTCCATCACACGCTTGCTGAATGTGTACACCTGCAGTACCCGATGATCTCCCGGAGCGGCCGGATGAGCCGCATCATCTACGAGACGGCGTCCGCGGACCCGGACACGGCGGCCGTGGACCTCGACGACCTCCCCGGCGGCGCGGGCTCTTTCGAGCTGGCGGCGCGGTTCTGCTACGGGATGGCGGTGGACCTGACGGCGGCCAACATCTCGGGCCTCCGCTGCGCCGCCGAGTACCTGGAGATGACGGAGGACCTGGAGGAAGGCAACCTCATCTTCAAGACGGAGGCGTTCCTCAGCTACGTGGTGCTGTCGTCGTGGCGGGACTCCATCGTGGTGCTCAAGAGCTGCGAGGGACTCTCGCCGTGGGCCGAGAACCTCCAGATCGTGCGCCGCTGCAGCGAGTCCATCGCATGGAAGGCCTGCGCCAACCCCAGGGGCGTGCGGTGGGCCTACACCGGCAGCGGCGGCGGTGGCAGGACGCCCAGGACTGCCGGCGGCACGGCGAGCCCGCGGTGGAACCTCGGCGGCGGCGGCAGCGGCGGCGGGGAATCGAAGGAGTCCAGCCCCAGCAGGCAGCAGGCCGTGCCGCCGGCGGACTGGTGGTTCGAGGACGTGTCCGTGCTACGGATCGACCACTTCGTGCGCGTCGTCACCGCCATCAAGGTCAAAGGTACCCAGCCTCTTAATCACATTGTTATGTTATCTCATCTTGTCTCATCAGCCAGATGATCTCTGATTAGTAGCAGCTATAGCTATCATCCTATCTCATCAGCCACAGTTGATCTCTGATTAGCAGCATGTTTGGGTTTCAATCACACGTCCTGATGCTGCTACATGAGTGCAGCTCGGATTGTTAGCACGGTTCAGTGTTCCTCCTGTTGGAAAAAAAATCGCATTTTTATCAGTATGTGATAAAAACAAAAATCTTCATGATGAAGTGTCATGAACAGTGTAGCACAGTAGGAGTTGTTCAAGTAATGCCAAGACACTGCCGCAATCATATTAGTTGCCGACAGTGAAACCGGGCCTAGTAGGGGGAGTAGCAGGGGCTCGCTCCATCACACCCTTCTTCCCAGGATTAAGCTATATTTTCCCCTTTATCCAAATCACTAATCATATGTTTTATACTCCCTCCCTCCTAAATTATAGGTCATTTTAACTTTCTCTAGATGCATACATATTATTATGCATCTAGACATAGGGGATATCTAGGTGCATAACAAAGTTTATGAATCTAATAAAGCAAAAAAGACCTATAATTTAGGACGGAGGGAGTACATTCTAAAATCGCACGATAGTATCCTACTAGATTTGAGGTGATAGATCCCTTTTTCAGTCTCATCAACTATTTCTTACTCGAATTTGATCCTCCTCCAAAACAACACAAGACTGGTCCTCTTTCTTAATACTGGAAATTACGGCAAATGTTGTTTTCTAGGTTATTTTAAATTGAGTGATGCTGCAGGCTTGCAGCCACATCACTCATTTTGAGTGACATAGCAGTCACATCCGTCCTCTCCATTCTCTAGGAGATGCCGGCGAGATCACCAGGAGATGTGGGAAAGGGACGCATCGAGATCCTCTCTCACTCAGCATGATTGCAGAGATTATGTGGTAAAAACATAGTGATGTTGATGCCACTTACTCAGAACCACCAAAACCAAATCTTGGACATAATTTGCATCGTTTGGGAGTTGGGAGAATTTTTTAGATTAAAGAATAAAAATATCCCAGTCGCTGCATCAATCAAGGATGCACATAGCCTTTTGTTTGGGAGTTGGGAGATGGCCGGGTTGTATCTGAAAGTGAACCTTTTTTTTCCAATTTTTGTTGCAAGTGATAGGTGTTGGAAGGTAGGACGAGTCCATTTAACATTGGGTCACTGACATGTTGAATGTAGGTTAATGATCGTTGGATCCTAGATCATGAAAAACTCGCAAGGCAAAAGGTGCAAATTTAACTTGCCAGTTAGCATCACAAAATGGATGAGCAGGAAGAACTAGGGTGTCAGGACATGCCTGAAACTTGACACTATTTCTCGTTGCATTATTGTCGCTAGGCATGCGGTTCGATCTGATCGGCGCGGCGATAACGCACTACGCGTCCAAATGGCTCCCGGGCCTCACCAAGGACGGCCCGCACGGCGGCGCCGTGGACGAGCCCTGGGCGCAGGCGTCCCCGGGTGGCGGTCTCCACATGATCATCGCCGGCGGCGGCGGCAAGGACGACATCGCGGCGAGCGCGCCGGCGCGGGAGCAACGCATGGTGGTGGAGAGCCTGATCAGCATCACCCCGCCGCAGCGCGACAGCGTGTCATGCGGCTTCCTCCTCCGCCTGCTCCGACTGGCCATCATGCTCAAGGCGGCGCCGGCGCTGGTGACGGAGCTGGAGAAGCGCGTGGGCATGCAGCTGGAGCAGGCGGCGCTGGCCGACCTCCTCATCCCGTCCTATGGCCGCGCCGACACGGCCTACGACGTCGACCTCGTGCAGCGGCTCGTGGAGCACTTCCTGGTGCAGGAGCAGACGGCGGAGCTGGCATCCTCCAGCCCCGGGCGCGGGGAGCCTTCGCCGCCGCTGCCGCCCGAGTACTACGGCGCGAGGGCAGCCGCCGCCGCGGCGCCGTCGGCGGCGGCGGCGGGGCTGAACGCCAAGGCCCGCGTCGCCCGGCTGCTGGACAGCTACCTCTCCGAGGTCTCCCGCGACCGCAACCTGTCGCTGACCAAGTTCCAGGTGCTCGCCGAGTCGCTCCCGGAGTCGGCGCGCACCTGCGACGACGGCCTCTACCGCGCCGTCGACTCCTACCTCAAGGTATGCAATTGCCTTGGTTGCTTTTGTTGATTGCTTCTTCATTCTTCTTGGCATGGAGCCATGGAGGTGATTGCCGGCCAACGTTGATGGATCAGGCGCACCCGACGCTGACGGAGCACGAGCGGAAGCGGCTGTGCCGGGTGATGGACTGCCAGAAGCTGTCGATGGACGCGTGCATGCACGCGGCGCAGAACGAGCGGCTGCCGCTGCGGGTGGTGGTGCAGGTGCTCTTCTCGGAGCAGGTGAAGATCAGCAACGCGCTGGCGAGCTCACCCGGCGCCGCGGCGCTGCTGGGAAAGGCGGCGCCGGACGCCGCGCCGTTGGTGGCGGCGCCGCCGCCGACGCGGCGGCAGCTGCTGGACGGGACGCCGCAGTCGTTCCAGGACGGGTGGGCGGCGGCGAAGAAGGACATCAACACGCTCAAGTTCGAGCTGGAGAGCATGAAGGCCAAGTACCTGGAGCTGCAGCACGAGATGGACGCGCTCCAGAAGCAGGTGGACCGCGGCGCGCCGTCGCCCGCGGCGGGGCCAAAGGCCGGCGGAAAGCACCAGACGGGGCCCTCGGCGTGGAGCAGCGGGTGGAGGAAGCTGGGCAGGCTGGCCAAGATGACCGGCGCCGATGCCGCGGGGACCGACGGGCACGTGCCGGGGGCGCCTGGCGAGGCGCCGAGGAAGCCACGGAGGTGGAGGAACTCCATCTCGTGAGCAGAGCAGAGCACAGCGGCTTAGCAGAGTAGATGGCGACCTAGTAACTTGTAGCGGCACCGACTCCATGCATGTAATAATAAGCTACTAAATCAGGTAGGGTAGAGCAGATTTGCAACCAAACCGGAGTGGTTTTCATTGGACTTTCGAGACGATCAATCATCTGTTCCCGATGTGCTGCATTTGGCATGGTAAAAGTTCCGGCGATCGAAACAGGGCCACAACCCTGCAACTGCAAACCCCCGCAAGTTGTTGGAGGCTTGGAGCTGCAGAACGGTCGCAGGTTTGTTCGCATGCGTTGCGTTCTGAGATTCCGATTTCGTTCTCTTTCAGAGGAGGGGCCCTCTCGTGATGCACGACAGTACTGGGTGTTCACATGGTATGCGCGTATGATGAAACGCGATGCGTCCATCCAAGAAGGAAGGTATGGAAGGCTGCTGGCGGCCAGTGCGGCGTCCCTGTCCGCGTCCGGCCGGCCGCCACCGGCACGCCGGAGGATCCGTCGGCTCCTGGTCCCGGGCTCGCTCGCGCTCATCTATGGTCCCGGACAGTGAGTTTGGCCACGCACAGGGCAAGCGCGAGGGGCGCGCGGCGGTTGCTTTCTTCGAATTCGCCATCGATCCCTGGTGATGCTCGCACGGCCACGGCCCACGGGCGCAAGCGAACAGAGTTGATGTGATGAGGCGTTCGTGCATTTTTGCAGGCAGATGGAGACAAGCCGCCGGTGTCTTTGTTTGCATCGACCCCTGCTCCTGGCACTGCTGGAAGAAGTGACCAGCTGGAAGAGCCGCGGCTAGGTGAAGAAGAAGATGAAGAACCCAGCCAGACGGCAGCCTTCAACATCGTGGCCCAAACAGCTGTGCTTGACATGGATGGCCCCAGGGGCGGATCCAGAACGGAGCTGCGCCCCGGGCTGAGCTGTTAAATCACACCTAAAACAGTCTAATCTTGTCTCCTAAACCTCATTTTATTAGGCTAAATAGCACATATGTTAAAGGGACTCCATGATCTCGCCCCGGGCTGCAGCCCGGGCCCTAGATCCGCCCCTGGATGGCCCATGGCTGGGTGTGCTTCTCTTCATAGTTTAAGAGGGGAAGAAATTTATTTTTTGACCATCCAGCTACTATCTTAATTTGGTTTTAACTATCGAACTGCAGAATCAGGAATCTTTCACCACCCAACTATTAAAACCGTTCATGTTTGACCATCGGGCGATTTTGGTGGATGGTTTTGCTGACATGAACGCCACGTGACAACGGAGCCCACTTGTCAGCCCTTCTCTCTCTTTCTTCTCTCCTCTCCCTCTCTCTCTCTCTCCTACGCCGGCCATCCCCCGCGCCTCCCCTGTGCCAGCCGCCGCCATCCCCCGTGTCTCCACTGTCCTAGCCCCACGCTAGCGCTTGCAGGCATGGCCCCACCCCTGACGCGGCAAGGGGCGCATAGGGGATTCCAAATCCCCGACGCGGTGGTGGCTGGCGCACAGCGAGGAGATGATGGGGAGGTCGAGCAGGAGGTGGATGAGCTTCTGGTTGATGCAATTTGGTTTTCTTGGAGCATTGGCGACAAATTTGGCTGGTGGCCAGAGCTCTGTTCGGTGGAGAAAATGGAGGAAGAGAGGAAGAAGAAGGGGACGCCGTGGTTTTGAAGGCAGGGGCGTGTGAATGTGGATGGGGAGATGGTCAGAAAGGTGCTGACACTGGTCGGCGCAGTGGAGGCTAGCGCAGGAGCGGCCGGCGCAGGGCTGTCGGCAGAGGGGAGAGGAGAGAGGAGAAAAGAAAGAGAGAGAGGAGGGCTGACAAGTGGGCCTCACTGTCATGTGGCGTCCATGTAAGCAAAATCACCCATCAAAACTGACCGATGGCCAAATATGAACGGTTTTTAGAGTTGGTGGTGAAACATTCCTGATTTTGCGGTTCGATGGTTAAAATCGATACAGTTCGAGAATTGTTTAACATCGTAGAAACGCAAATTAATGTCGGTAAGAGGCAGCGAGCTGAACCACTGTTAGCACATTCAACAGAACATGTAGCCAGCATGCTGCAAGATCTCCATAAGTCCATAGTCCATACACAAATAAGCTAGCAGTGTTTGACGTCTGTAAAGTAAGCCCGCAGCTAACAAATTTAAGAGGACAACCAGCAGCCTCATCCTGTCCGAGCAACAGTGAAGACGTCATTTAGAAATAAACAGCAACAACATTAACTTAGGGTAGCAAACATTCATCTCAACCAAATCCTGGAGTCCCTACGAAAGTTTCACTGAGAAAGTAGAAACTATAAAAGCTTGAGGAGCCTAGCTTAGGACATGTTACTCCCACTCATAGAAATTTAACGGCCATTCAGTCATCCAAGGGCTACTTTCTATCAGAGGAATTGGGCCCATTTCTATGTCTGCCCCCAACATTAAATTATCGGACAGGTATGTCATCCCAAAGCCAGTTTCTGGGGTTGGGGTTGGGGTTGGGGACACTTCTCCGGGACACGCCTGGGGCTTCTTGTTCAAGAAACGAAGAGTGGTGACCACAGTCACGATTTTCGCCCAACGTTGACGAGGGCGGGGGCTCTCCTGTGCTGGAGCGCTCTCCGAAACCTCGCCATGTGGAGAAATGCCATCTGAAAGAACAGCACTCATCAGGTAATTACACTACCAAGTTTTAACTAGAGACCTAGCAACGAAGTAGGAGAACAGTTGTCCCCGGCCTAGCCGCCATTGAATAGAACTGGATATAGCACCATTATCATTCTGAGAGCATCCCACAAGAAGACTACACTAGAAATTGATTTCCAGGTTGCTGACATGAACTGCAGAGATTGCTTACAGTAACATTTTTTATCCCCAAAAAGCAATGAATTATCAATTTGTTGCTTTAGCTCTACCAACCTGAAGAATCCAACTTATTATATAGTTGTTTCTTTGACCCAGTTTTTACCATTAAATGAAATGACATATCATTCTATATGCTATGGGTTATTAATGTATCAGGGATATACTGAAAATTAAATAACAATATTGGTGGGTCGGCTTCCTGGTTCGGATGATTGCTTTTGTAGAACTAAAACTGAATCGATTCAAGGCCTGTATGGAAGAGGGGGGTTGCTCTAGGAAATTTAAGGATTTAGTTCAAGTTCGTACTAAATCCTACGGATTGGCATCTGAACACATCTCGCAGGAAGATCCAGGTTGCTGATTTGCTTTCATCTACTAAAGTCATCCATACATTAAGGTTATTTTTTCCCCAAGAACCAATTAATTAGAAATGTTTATTTGTTTTATCTGGAATAGGAAATCGGCCTGAAAAACCCAACATTCTTATCTAGGTTTTTCTTCATTAGGTTGGCTTTATTCTTTGGATATTTCCTTTAGTACAACGAGATAACTGAATCCATTTCTTTTTTTCACAAACATGCCTGGCACGTGTTTCATTAAGAGGGTAATAAATGAATCTATTTCAAAGGTCGGTAGCTAAAACTAGTTACAGTTAAATATAAGAACAAAGTTATATGTACTTTCAATTATCAGTCTTCGTCATTAATAATTTGAATGGTTCACTATAAAATAACTCATTCATATGCTATATGGGTTCAAAAGCTTGGATTTCAGAGAACAAGTTTATGATTTCCAAAAGATATTTTGAACTTTGAAACTCAAAAGAACAAAACATTATTTCTTGTCTGAACTCCAAATGCGCATGTTTGGATTTATTTGTTCTGAAAAATCTTGATATAATTTTCATGAAAACGGAACAATAAAAGCAGAAAAGCAAAACATATTCCCGCATGACAGCTTGTTAGGACATAAGGACTTTCTCATTGGCAACATAAATTATTTTAAGGAGAAATGGAAATAAACCAAGGTGATTAGAAAGAACCAGATGCTGACCATGAAACCTTGTCAGTGGTGAAGGAGATTGTGGCATTGAACTTAATCCCGGCAGGTAATTGTTTCCCTTATCTCCAAATATCACCTGATGTTCATGAACTGAATTTTTTCCTTCATACTGAACAAGTTTCAAATTGTCATATGCTTTCTTCTTGGACACTTCCACTAAACCCTGATATGTACAGAAAAAAAATTAATCTCTCAAAATATTCAAAAGATTATATACTTTCATGTTTGTTTGGGTATATATTAAAATTTATATATCTACTCATCTTAATCCTAATTAGTAACACAAGACATGATACAGATAAGTTCATAGAATTCACAATATCCTCCCCGCATGCTTTGAATACAGTGGATAAATTCATATGCCGATCTGATTGCATAGATTGGCGCATATATCCTACAACTTAATGCATTGGTATGAGTTTGAGTTTAAATTTACAGAAGGACTGCAAATTTGCAGGTGCATAGTTCGATATAGCTAGTTTAGAGAATTAGCAAGGAAGATTTGCAAGAGACTTCATAGCTATTGTAGACCAAACAAAAGAATGAAGAGAAGACATCAAAGTATCAAACCATCATCATGATCAAAGCCTTGTGAGTATATAGCTAATTAAATATTTCTTTAGGTGCATTTAGCCATTCATAAACATATGAGCACATAGATAGGAGAATTTCACAAAACTGCAGTTCCATTTAATGCACAATATATCCATAATATTTTACATTTTGACTCATCTCAAGAAAGAACAAAAATCAAAATGAGAATCCATTTAAGGAGATTTAAATTTTAGAGGAAAACACGTACATGTTAAGTAGAAAAATCAGAATAGAAATTACCTTCTGAGTATCATTAAGTTCCTCATAAGAAGTGTATTTACCATTGAATTCTGCACCGACAATTTTATAAAGAGAATTGAAGAACATTGTAGCATCCTTCGCAGGAATGTGATATGAATAATGTCTATGTCCTGGTTTGCAACTCAGAGCATGATTAACAATGGTGTTCCAATCATGGTCTGAGATATTTTTACAAGCCTATATATGGTGATAAGAAACAAGTTGTGTCAGAGAAATATTAATGTTGTAAAACGTAATGGGAGAACATATGCAAATGAGCTGATAATGGAACTTTTGTTCTCTTACTGCACGCAGACTGTTTGCATCCTTATTGTAGAACCGCAAAAAATCGTGCACCTGATTTATATGCATCTTCTCTAGTAGCCTGTGCCTGTCGCCATTTTCCTGAATTTTGTGCAGCTTATATATTGGGTCACTTAGAGACGGATGAGGATCCTTCCTATATGCTGTAAAAAGCAGGGCATCAATTATCGTGAAAAGAACAATAGTAGTATAAAAGAGACAGAAGCCTGATAGTTTTAGAGTGTTAAGTCTAAGAACTATAATAACAAATGGTGCCGTGAATTCCTCTTTGAGTAACTAGATTTATTTACCATCCTTTTTGAAAGCACAGGTGCTGTGTAGAATAATCACATCAAAAAGAAAAATAAAATAAAAGTAATAGTGGAGGATGATAATAAGATAGTCTTTGCATTCAATTCTTCATTTTTAATTATTTGCTAGACTCATCTGTCTGTTTAAGAGAATACATACAGGATGAGAAATGTTTACATGAAGAGAAACATGCATGAGCATCTAAATTTTAGTATTAGGATGGAATTGCGTAAACTTACAGAAACCGCGACCTGACTTTATGGTAAAAGGTTCAGATATTCCTTCCAGTATTGTTTCCGATATCCTATCATCAGCTTCCATGACTCCCAACCTGAACTTCCTGCTTGGAACATTGTCTTGGAATTTTATACCACAGAGGTTAGCCACACCATTTTCAAGCCTTACATACAGTTCACTAGCAAGCAAAGGTGGTTTCCCAGTCCGGCCATATACTCTGATGTTATTAAGGAAGGACTCTCTACTCCATTGCTCTTTATTTTCCTTGTTAAACTCACCGTCCAAGACAACAATCTTAACTTGAAGTGAGGATAAGGGTCCATTTCTGATGATCTTATTGTCATGATCGTATATAGCTACTGTAATAGGGTTACCATCATCTGCAGTTATGACATGTCCCGAGTACTTGTCCTCGCAGCACTTGCTCTCAAATTTCAACCGACATGTTCTAACTTTCCTTTGATGAGGCAAGGTCCTAAAAATTATGTTAACCAATCAAGTCAAGCACTTCTAAACTTTCACCCAATCAGAATTACATATGTAATGTATGCAAAACTTTAGCCCAATGAGATAAAGTAGCTGTACTTTCTAAAATAACAATTTCCTACCTAAGATTACTGTTTTCTGGAACATGGTCTCCAGGTGTACGTATATCCTGTCACAGAAACAAACTTACAATCATTATTCGGAAAGAACTAAAAACAAATTCAGCTTGGAGATGAGGCTTACACTCATTGAGAAATCTGTTTTTTTTTCTTTTACTTAGTCTGACCAGGATTCCAGTATATGAATTGTAACAAGTTAAACAGATGATTCAATCCGTCAGTATTTCCTATTGTAATCGCAACATCTTTCTATAGAGTAAATTGCATTTATGATGACCAAAGATCCAAATTTCCAATATAAATGTAGAAAAAAGAATACAATGCAGGTTTGGAAGATTATTTATACAATAGTTGGTCTTACAATGGTTTTCCTTTGTTCATAGCATTAGTCCTGAAAAGTTTAAATAGTTTACGTCTTCAGTGTTTAGTTCATTGTCTGACTACCTTAGCTAGCTTGTAGCCATCAGTTAGTAACTTAGCATCCATCGCACGTGCGTTGACTTAGAAAACCAAGAACAGAAAGGGCCACCTAGACGATTTCAGACAATAGGAATCAAAATTGGATGAAACTTAAAGACCGCTTATCCAATCGCATCCTATCTACACATGAGCCTCCAAGCATAAAGGCTGCAACATGAAAGTAAATGGTTACCGAAATCAAGGTGTTGAGCTGTTCCCGGATCAGTTCCATACTCCTATTTTGCTCACTGATCTGTTCCTGGAGCTGCAGTTGGGAATTCTGGTAAAATTCTTGCATCTCCCTCTGGAAGACTTTGCGCTCCTCGATAAAGCCCTTTGACATACATTGCATTTCCTTCTTGAGGATGTCAATCTGGCCCTCGTAGAAATCTTTTGAACACCTGCGATCCACAAGGGACATGAATCGTGTCAAGAAATTTGTTGCTCATGGATCTTTTTGTAAACCAAGAAAATCTGCCAGGAAGAAGAGAATGCCCGTACAAAACCTCAAGAGAATGCCCGAGGGACGTGAATCCTAGCCGGGCAACCGAAAAACAATTGTTTTCGTGGGGTTCTGCTTCTACCTCTATGCAGTGCTGATCTTACTCAAACATTCACGGAAGCATATAAATCGAAGCAAATCACGCGAGCTGGCTAGTGGCTGCTTATGCTTAGAACAGGGGACGCATGAAGGGAACAGCTGGGCAACTCACTGGTGGCGGAAGCAGCAGGGGCAGGAGCACCGTGGTCGCTTCGCCGGCGTTGACCCCTCACCACCAGCAGGGCCACCGCCCTGCTCCTCCTCCACCTCCTCCTCCTCCTCCCTGCCCCGACGAGGCCGAGAGAGCGACATTGCCGGAGCTCGAGAAGCAGAGATCGGGGGAAACGCGGCCGGTGGGGGAGCAGAGGAGGAAGAGACGATGACGCGTCCTGCTGCAAGTGGGACACTTTGAAATGCGCTTACGGCTAAGCTCGCTGTGGGTTTATTTATACACGGGGCAGCGTTGGCCGGGGAGGAATACTCGCGCGTTTTTCCTCTGCGGTCGTGAGGGCCAAAAGGAAAAGGGGAAAATGACTTCCGGACACCTGTTGGATGTTGTATGGGCCTCTCGAGTCGTCCCCCAAGTCCGGAGTCCACTCGTGACTCGTCTGTCCTGTTCGTTGCCGCTCCGTGCGCGTGATCCGGTGAGGGCGAGTGTGCGCGTGTGGCGCCCATCGTGCTTCTGTTTAGTACCGTGCCGATGCAATCAGCCAACCGGAATGCCGGTAGCGTCAGATGACCACCAGGCTTAACGTCTGGTCCATCTCAATCTCACTGATGTGGCTATTTGCTACAGACAACAATGAAAGTACATGTGGTAACTTTGTTAATCCCAGTGCCTAATGGTCCAAACTTTCGTGCACTGTGTTTCAGAAAACAATGTTGATAGCAAGAAGATGGAAGACCTATGTACTTCAACCAAAATAGATACTCTGTACTTCGTTGTCGCCATTTCCTCCTCGTTGGACAGGGCAGTGGATAGGAGCAGCAGATGGGGCGAGTCCATGCCTCCGCTCCAACAACCCCCACGGATCATCGAAGAAGTTTCCCCGAACACTCCACGGCGTCCAACGTTGCCGTGCAGGGCAAGTGGAAAGCAAACGACGGGTCTCCTGGCCGGCTGGCCTGCGCCTGGCGGGATGATGGCGATGACAGCAGCTTGAGAACCTCAAGGGTAGGGGATGGGTCACCCGTGCAGTGCAGGTGCAGCCCTGAAACTGAAACCACGGTTCAACAGGGCAACGGCAGAGTGGCATCAATGGAACATACAAGTCGAAAAAACAGCAGGCCAAACAACAACAGCAGCACATGACCTCCAAAGTCCAAGAATCTAAGTAACTGGATAGACAAATCAGCAGCAGAATAACAACACGAGGATGTTTATAGCAAAATCCATGCAACAAATACTGACAGATACCATATCGCCCAAGCTAGCAACTGATGCAAAATCACAGCAATCAACGAACCGAGCATGCAACAAAGTGAACTACAGCAAAAACTCTGACTGCCCAATACAAAGCGCACAACAAACAAACGGACAGTCACGACAACTGATAGCTTTAGTTTTATTAGCAAGTCAAAATTTCTCAGGAAAAGAATAGGTCTTATTGTCTACAAGCTTCTTTAGGTTCTACTAGCAGCGCAGATCTGCAGGTACCATTATCATCATATACCTGTCTTGTCTCTCACGCCCACTTTTATGGCCACCTATAATAATCTCTCATCGTACGCTACTATGCTTACTGGACCAAAACCTTGTTCCCTCTGATGGAGGAAACGGAGCGGATCGGAGAAGCTCTCCACATCAGCTCACTAGCTGCTGGTTGCCGTAGTATGGGTAGGCTCCATAGGCCGCCGCATACATGTTCGGGTGAGGAACCGGTGAGGCGTAGCCATATCCACCATAGAATGGTGTCCCATAGTACATGCCGTTGCCGTTGCGCCGGTGGCCAGAATCACCCCTAGACTGCAAGAAACAAATTTTTCCAAGTGAGCAAAATGAATAATATTAGTTGAGCCTAGCACACTTTAAAGCCATTAAAGCAAAGCTGACAAATGTGCAAGTGTAGAAACTAAAAGGAGCGCCAGGAAACGTAATTGAAGGCACAAATTCATGGTGGGAATGCTACCTGGTGACAAAAAATAGTTATCATAAACACATGTTATTACTGGTAAAAACAGAATACATTTTGATGATAAATGGGTAACCTAGATCTAGCTAAAACACCCGAGCTAAGTTTCTGTTAGCAACATAGGCTCTGTTTAGGTCAAGCTTCTTGGGACTTCAAAAGCAAACCTAAGATGGCTTCTAGTAAGATTGTTTCTGAAGATAAACTCTCCTCCAAAAGGGCTCGGGCTTATCTAAGCCCTGTTTTACAGGGAATCCAAATGCCCTTCCACTGGCTTAAGCTTATATACAACCTCTCGTATGTTTATAAGTTTAGGCTTACAGGAGAAGTCCAACTGCCCAACAAGATCCAGCATGTTGGACAAGGTTAAGCTTCAAGCCCCTAGACTAAAACTTAAGCATGGACAGTATCCTGAAAGAGTCGAGGATACATCTCCTTCTGTTCACGAATAATTGACAACGTTAATGTTGACTTCAAACTGCTCAAACTCTTACCAATAATAGTTTTCTGATTATTTATGTAAATAGTTACAAAATTATAACATATTATTGCAGTATGCTTCACAAAAAATCTGGCCATTTTCATGTTACCAGATGAGACGTTCCCAATATTATTATTGATCAAAGTCAACAGTGCAAATTATTTATGAACAAAGGGAGCGATCTATATGCTACTAGTCTATAAGCTATTGTTAACTGAACTAGTCCAAATATGCAGCCTGACACTATCTAAAGGAATATCAGATCAAAGAGCCCTTCTACTAGAGTGCAACAATGAAACAGCCAAAGTAAGACTTGCGAATATGCTGTGAATATGCCAAGCGTAAGGTCATCTTCATTCGTTGAGACCGATTGACCAGTTTAAGCATTCAGATAGAGGCAAAATTGCTTAGTCTATGCTAGAAAAAAGCTTGAGCCTGCCACTAATATGGTCAACAAAAAAAATCAAGATTAAGTAAGGCCCAATGCGGAAAGTGACAATAGCAATTATCCCATAATGTACTTCACTACATACTTCCTCCATTCCAAAATGTAGGTCGTTTTGGTTTTTTTAGGTTCAAAGATTTTGCTACGTATCTAGACATAGTGTATATCTAGGTGCATGGCAAAATCTATGAACCAATAAAAGTCAAAACGACCTACAATTTGGAACGGAGTACTAAGAAATAATATTTCGTGATTTAATTCAATGCAGAGAGGGATACAAGCAATAATGTACTTCAATGCAGACAGGACAGAGGGCTACAAGCAATGATGCAATTTAATGCGAATAGGGCTACAGGAATTGAAAAATGAGTAGGAGCAAATAAAAAGCATTTAAGTTTTGTTTTTTTCCAATCTGTGCAGTGTCATGCATAAAGGTACCAACCATGGCTACATCTCAGACGCTAACTAGAATGAAAAAGGTATAGACAAAAAACACTGTTCTATGTCACCAATTCTTGGTTACGCTCTAAAGATTCAGGTCAAAAGCAACCTGAATGTAGGATACAAAATGTACCAACAATTCATGTTCTAGGGCACCCCCTTCTTATCACCTAGGCGCATATGGCAAGGCAGTAAGGCAGGCAGGTTAATAACGCCATACACACACCAGGCAAGCAAAGGGAAAATGGAGCAAATATTAGCCAAATTGAATGAAGGGATCAGCCACTAGTGAATAAAGCTCATTCTAAAGCATAACATACTCAAACACCCCTTCCTCCCCTCACATGCCCCAGCCCTAATGCCCACCCATCACCGCCCCCAAGCCCCCATCGCCACGCACCACCCACAATAGTGCAGAGCATGAGGGATCATGACAAGCCCCACCTCAACAAGCGCTCCCCTGCCCCTGAAATCTGAATCTCCCCCTCCCCTATCCCAGTCCAGATCAAGCACCACAGCGGCTGCCGCCACCATCCAAATCAGCATCAAAAGGAGAGCTGTGCACTGTGCTTCCTGCAGTACCCCTTCTTTCTTTCCTTCTTTGATTCTCACTCCCTTCTCCCCTCTTTTGGCTAGGCGTTCGGGACACCTTGCCTCCCACAATCACACTTAGTTGGTGCCTTAGAAACCATGCCACTGATAAATGGTGTGCAGTAAATATGGAAGAACAGGTCCTTCCAGCTAGATACCATCAAGAATTCCTGAATGCATGGGAACAGATTCATATTAGAAGTATTTTCCTTTCCAATATGTTTCTACTGGAGATTCTCTCATTTCTTTTATTGAGCATAATGGTGTGAATTGGACATTAGAAAGTTATAAAATGCAGAACTAAGCAGTAGTTATGAACTTATGATGAATGTGAATCATAAGCTATTATAGTGAGAAATAAAGCAAAATTGAAACTAAATCAGCTCAACCTGTTTGCTGGCTGGGCTGCGGCCCCAGGAAAGTCTAACTGCCTGCTTCCCAATGGTTGATCCATTCAGTCCTTGTAGTGCTTCTTCAGCATCAGCTCTACAATTCAAAACAAGTACATTCACAAATCTAAAATCTTTCAGCAAGTAGAAACCCAAATAAACAGGTAAGCATAGATCAATTCTTATATTACAGTATTATGTTGTAGAATATGAAGTATTCAGATAAAGTGTCCTAGATATACCTGTTTACAAACTGAACAAACCCACATTGCTTCCCAACAGGAATTTTGACAGAGGCAAGATCACCATATTTTGCAAATGCTTTCCTCAGTTCCTCTTCACTAACGTTGGGGTCAAGCCCACCAACATATACCTGCAGCATTAACAGATAGGAGATACCATCTTAGTGTTTCTTGTAATCCTAGAATGAATGCAGTAAATCTTACAGCATATGACAACAAATATGCATTTTTATTAGTATTTAGATCTGTTACAAGGAAATGATCCGTGCGTCATCAAAAGCATTTCTCCTATCACTATATACTTTCTTTACAAAAAGAATAATATTGAAAGGTGTGGAGAACATTCAAAATCAAAAACAGCTAGTAAAATAAGGCTGGTGTAATTCTAATCAATGTGCTTCAATTGAACATAAAATACTGGAAACCAAGTCAAGTCAACATAAAACATACCGTCCTGTTAGTTGAGTCAGCATCTGATTGCCTTGGTGGAGAAGAGCCTGAATCACCTGAAAATAAACAATTATAAAATCAAAAGGTACGTCAAATGGGAAAAAGTAATGATCAAACCTACAACCCTTTTGTGAAAGGAACTATCAATATTACTATATCCCACCCACCCGCAAAGCCCCAGGATGCTAGGAAAATAAGGTCCCAAATATTACTTATTTTTTAATATGTGTACATGATGCAGATAATTACATGTACCCAATATTGGAATATAATATAATAACCGTCTAAGAAAAACATGAGTCAAGCGATAAGGGTAGCAGCAATATTAAAGTGTCTTGGAAGTTCATAACACATCTATTATGGAGCAAATTTCTAGAGTAGGAAAAAAGTCAACAGCAATTGGACGGCTATGATTAATATGAAGGCATGAGCATGGAATGTGGTAAAAAAATGAAGTATGTCTAACTAGTAACTTCAGACACAGGCTAAATACAAAACAATCTCAAAATTCTAAAAATACCTTGAGATCTTCTAGGAGTAGCTGGTCCTACTCGAATTGGTCTTGTGGAACAGTATACACCATTCATTTCAGTCATTGCATGAGTTTTGTCATTATCATCTCCGAACCTAACAAAGCCGTAGCCTCTAGAACGGCCTGTGTTTGCATCAATAATAACTTTAGCTCCTTTCACTGATCGGTATTTGCTAGAAAATAGGTCCAGCAACATGTCATCAGTAACATCAACAGCCAAATCACCAACAAATATCGAGTGATCAGATGCAAGTTCAGAGCGTTTTTCTCCCATACTATATGATGCCCAATTTAACTTAAACGCCCGATCAGTATTAGGCATTACATGACCAGAGAAGTTCTGTAAGGCCTTCTCTGCTGATGCGTGAGAATAGAACTCTACAAAACCATAACCCTCAGAGACCCCAGAGTGTCTATTGCGAATAACTTTAATTGTCACCACCTACAAAAGCAGATGAGTAGCAAAACGGCAATTAGTAATGCATGGAATAAAATGAAATGCAATGATGGAGCCATCCTCTCAAAGAAAAACTGACAGAATCTTAGTTAAGGCAACGTGTACTACCAAATTTCCAAGAAAAGGTTAATCCTTTAAATGCAAATATAGTAGAATTAACTGAAAATTTGACGACATTACTACCTTACCCGCACAATTTGATAGAATGTGACAAACTCAGTCCACATTTAAAGTTATGTAACAAGTTTGCAGGAACAAATATGACTGTCAGCTGTTACAGGATGGGGCAAATCAAGGTATGGTAGGGTGGTAAATTCACGTAACTACTTTGGGTCACCCAAACTGCAGGAAACAACCTAAAAAGTTGGCGCCTTTAGCAACAACCTAGACACAGACAGACTAAAAAGCACATAGCTTTATCGTCACCAAACCATAATTTGCCGCAAAATGACGACGCTACGCCTATCAGAGCACAGCACAAATGAATCAAGGCTCGGGAATGGGACAAACCTAACTGGATTCGAGAGATCCGGTACGGACAAGGCCGGATCGGATGAGCAGGCTCCGGGAGAGAGAAAGAACGAACCTCGCCGCTGGGGCCGAAGCAGCTGTGGAGGTAGTTCTCGTCCATCCAGTACTGGAGGTCGCCGACCCAGATCGTCCGGTTGTCCTCGCCGCCATTCCCGCCGGATCCAGCCGACGGCGGCGGTGGCGGGGTGACCGAGGCCGGCGGCGCGAAGTGCTTGACAAACTGCGGCGGCGGGGGCGGCGGCGCGGCCACCATAGGGTGGTGCGGCGGTGGGTACGGGATGACCACCCACCGCGGCTGCGGCATGTGGTGGTGCGGGTGCGGCGCGTGCGCGTGCGGGTGCGGCGGGGCCGCCGCGGCGTGCGCGTGGGGGTGGTGGTGCGGCGCAGCAGCCGCGGCCGCGGCCGGGGCGTCGGTGGGGGCCGCTGCCGCTGCCATCTGCATCGCCGCCGCCGCCGCCGGGGGTATGAGGAGGAAGGAGGGAGGAAGCCGCCGCGTGTGGCGAGCTCGCGAGGGGTGGAGGCGGAAAGAGAGGGGGGAGCTCGTGGGTTGGGGCTGAGGCTGAGCATTTATAGGCCGTTGCTGGCGGATCTGGGCCGTCCGATCTAGGATTTCGCGGTGGCGCGGTCGTCCGATGGGCCGGGAGTGAGAGACTGACCTGTGGGCCCGGTGGGGCGCGTGGCCTAGGGGATTTTAGGGAAAGGGGTTGTGCGTGCTCTCTCTGCAGCTACTTTCATGGGGTTCTCTAGTTGGAAATGTGCGGCTGGTGTTTTGCTATTTCCGGGCAATTAGAAAGAGCCTATGGTTCCTAGCAATAAATGGCAGGATGGACCGGTAAGGGTAAGTAAATTGCTACATGTTAGCGGTCTCATAAGTCGTCTCATGCAGTGCCACGTACGATTTTTGATGATGTGGAGGAGAGAGAGCGAGGAGAGAGAAAGAGGTCGTTGCTTCTCGAAACAACCACCTCATGAGCTAAATTGTAGGACTACGAGACAACTTAACAACCATTGTACGAGTTATTGTTGCCATGCAACTCATAATATTTTATTTTTCTTATGCACAAATTAAGGAATTATATACCACTACCAGACAACTTATAGGACAACCCATTGTACAGGTTGCCTGTTAAATCGTCTCAAGATTACGTGTCAATGCACGAGATCGCCTATTAGACGACACCAATGTACTTGCCCTAAGGGCACCCGCAACAGGTGCCGATACACTCTCTGCAGCATGTCCAGGTCAGCCTTTTATCCTAGGTGGAGGAAAGAGAAGAAGCGGCTATCGTTGAACCTAGCGAGACCCGATAGCGTGCCTTTCCACGCCTGGCGAGCCTCACCCATGTGCACATCTCCATGTCTTCTCTCTCCCTCTCCCATCTCTACATCTCTCCCTCCAGCTCGAGGCTTGAGTCTTCCATGGCTCCACCTTCAAGGCTCCGACGCGTTACCCAGGCTGCAGTGGGCCAGTCCGGCGTGCGAAGCTCGGCCTCGGCGCGACACCACCTCTACCCGGGCCGCCGTTATCCCCACCTCCGTACATCTCCATCATCCCCACCTTTGAATTAAGGCGTGTTCTACTCGAGGAGATTAGTAACCGCTAAGAGAAGAGATTTAAAATAAGTAGTCGGTATTGCGACAAAAAGACTGCGCGATTGCGCGTAAAGTAGTCATTGAGACTTTTCTACCTTTTTTACGAGTAGAGCGCGTATTGCCGCGCATAGGATTTGTACCTCCTTAGGGTGTAGCCGCTGCGAGCCTTCAGCACTCAATGCACCAAACCCGTGGCCATAGCCTCCGAAATTTGATGTAACAAGCCTGTTGGCGAAGCTTCCGGAACTCAGTGCACAAAATCCGTGCCAATAGCCTTCGTAATTTGGTGTACCAAGTCATGGATGTCGGTCAACATGCCCCAAGAATAGTCGGTGAAGTGCAGCTCTGGAGAGTAATTACCGTCGAGAGGCGTACATAAATAAGTACTCGGCGCGTTGCCCATCATGTGGAAAACAAGCCGAAAAATTAAAATAATATAATAATTAAAAAAGTGACTTAGCTGGATTCGTGGACGATTGTCAACGAAGCCGTATCGATTGTTGATGAAGCTAACTAGTCGGAGTCGATTCCGACTAGTTATTGACGGTGAGAAGTCTGCCCTGACTAGTTTTCTAGTCGAGACGAGTAGTTGAAGTAGTCGTTAGCGAGCCGGCGTAGATGTCTTGCTCTTGCAGAAGTAGTCGATCGCATCGTCGGAGACTTGTTGGTGTTGCCACGCAAGCTGAAGTCCTTCTGGTAACTTTTTTGGTGTGCGCATAGCTGAATACACTATTGATTTCCAGCGCCGGAGGAACAGTGGTAGTTGTTTCTTTATTTTGATGCTTGGCGTGCTTTTCCGTCTCCGATCAACAAAGCTGGTCTCCGCTTCGGACTGGACTAAGGAAATCGATTCCCTGTAGGATTCTGTCTTGATGCCATCCAATTCTATTCCATCTTGATCTTGATGCTTGGAGACGATCAGCGGCAGGTGAATTGCTCCACTCCACACTCCATTTTGAATTCCAATTCGGCGAGAACAGATGCTAGCTCGGAATTAGCCTGTCCCGCGACTTCGCCTCGAACTCCGATGTAGTTGCACACCAAGTCGTCGATTGGATAGGAGAATAACGTCCTTGTCTTGTAGAGTAGATTGATCTTGATGATTGTTGATGATAAGATCCTCCAAGCTCGCCCGATGATCTCGACGATCACCCCTACCTGGCGTACCAGATATCGGTATTTTATACCCAACAACCTACTGAGGGGTATCCCGAGGTAGTAGATTGGTTGGTGGGGGGATCGTCGGACCTGAAACTTGATGGTAAAAGTGAGGACACAAGACACAACTTTATACAGGTTTGGGCTGTTAGAATAGCGTAATACCCTACATCCTGTTTGAGGTGTTGTATATTGTGCCCTGCGTTTGGGTGTTGTTTGGTGTTGAGGATTTGGTCCTCTATTGTGGTTCTCTGAGGTCTTCGCCTACCAATTTAAGGACCTCTGCCCTCCTTTATATACTCCAGGGGGCGGGATTACTAGTCGGTTATAAGGAGAAGTCATAACAGGATTACATGGTATGAGTCCTAGTAGGATTACAAATAAATCCTAGTAAGAGTTCGTCTTCTTTCTTCCTTGCGGGTACTGAGGATCTATCCCCGACAGCGGGGCAAGCTGTGGCTCGACCGGCGTGGGGTACGCATGTTGGGGGAGGATAGAAGCAGGGGCGGGGCCGGTGGTAGGGCGCGGCAGCGCGGCCGGCGCAGGCGCAGGGGCCAGCCATGCGAGGTGAGCGTGGAAGCCAGGGCGGCAGTCGGAGAAGGCACTCGGGCGGTCGGCGCGGGCGCAGGGTCTGGGCAGCCATGGTCACGGCACACAGGAGAGCCGCCATGAGCACAAGTTCCGACCTCCGGTACCCGCCAACAAACAGGGCACGGGAGGTAGCGCACGGTGGCCCGTGCGGGTAGGAAAGCGCGGTTAGCACGGGGCGACGGGGAGGCGGATGCCGAAGTTGGGGGAATGGGAGGCGGCAGCCGTGCAGTAAAGGGAGCCAACCCGCTGGCTTGGGAGTGGCCGGGTGAAGGAGCATGTGTGGGCTGGCTTTTGACTACCGGCGTGGGAAAGGTGGGAAGAGGGTAAGAGAGAAAGAGAGGAATAGGAGAAGAATGATTAAAAAATCCTAACACGTGGGCCATAGTACAGTTAGAAATAAATGTTATAGTGAGTTTATTGGGTGACTAATTTATAATCAATGTCTATATGGACAAGTTATCAAGTTATAGAGTTTTTTTTCTCTATAACCATTACAGGTGTCCTAACTGGACTTGAAGCCACTGTCTGTAGATTTGGTATCCGTATATAGCATAGCATGTTGCGTTTCTATGAAGATATGACGGTGAAAATTCGCCAATTACATCGGCAGATGTGAACTGATTCGTTCCGTAGAAATAATTATGATGACATTAATATTAGGTTATGCCTATGGATATGTAAGTGTTTGGGGCACGTTGTAGCATCTAGATCGAGTAGGATGAAAGGGTAAGGACATCTCACAGCTATAAGGTGTGAAACAATATGGTAACAAAGTAATAAAGATGATTAGGGCGGGGTTGCGAGTGTACGGAAGAGAAAAGGATCAGGAGGGATCAGGGACAGTGACGGGTGAGTATATAACTATTTGAAATGGAAGAGAAGATAGAAAGTTCATAGAAGTTAAGGGGGCGAAAATTAAATTGAAATACTTGAGATCAAAATCGATGTGACTGAAACCGAGAATTTCGGTAATTAGTTCATTCTTAGATTTTAGATAACCGACTTTAAGTCCGTTAATTTAAGTCCGTTAATTTGGTTCTAGATCTCGATTACTTAAGAGAAATTAAGTAACCGAGATATATGAAATAGGCCCACTATTGAATATCGGTCCAGCCCAAAATTAAGAATCCCATATATATATTTATCCCACCCAGCTTAACCCTAACCCTAGTTATTTTTCCTACACACGCCAGCAGCCGCAGCCACCACCACCCACCCAACCCTAACCTCCTCTACCTCCCCCGTCCCCACGCCTCCCCTCTCTCATGCCGGCGTCACCTCCCTCTAGGCCCCACCGCCATCTTCTGTCCTCCTCCCCACACTGGCTCCCTCGAATTCGGCGGCGCCTCCAATCCGTCCATCCAAGATTCAACATCTACAACCCTCACTACGGCTGGCGGCTCAAGCCCTCCCTCCCCCCACTCCGACGAGGACATACAACGAAGATCGGAACCTGATTGGTTTGTTGCCAAAAATTTTGGCAAGCCAAAAGTTGGGCAGCAAACTTGCCAATACTTTGGTAAAATAGAAGTGAGAGGTGGACAAAATGGTTAGTAAACCAAATAGTGGCTAAAAGATTGGTTTGCCATAACTTTAGCATACCAACATTTTAGCAGCAAACCAATTAGAGTCTGAATTCCTCGTTCTAGTTTTAGATAACCGAATTTCATAATAAAGAAATTAAGAAACAATCGATTTGGTTCGGTCTAACCAGACGCTCGAGCTTCATGTTGGGAGACTAGCTAGTTGCTCGAGCTTCTTTTCCGATTGCGGCATATTTTGCCGTAATAAGATATCAAAAGCCGCATATATTGATCCCATTTCAAATAAATTTTCAATACAAAATGTGCATTTTTTTCGCACTAGCGTCACATTAAAACCGAGAAAAAGAGGGAAATCGTGTGATTTGCGTTCATTCGAGTGGGCGGTTCAAGCTCGCATGGATGGGCTGGAATATCCGCCCAGACAAATGAGCTGCTTAAGTGCTCACCATTCGTAAGGTAATTAATGAGCCATGATAGTAATCAATCGAACTTAAGTGAAGGACAACACAGTAAATGCTATAACAGTAAACTTGCTTCATTTTGGTAGGGTTTCGGCTTCTCATAAAACGGCTTCGGCTTCGACTTCTTCGGTGGAGTGGCTATTTTAGTGAAGTTGAAGCCGTTTTGCAAAACGTTTGGTAAAACGGCTTCTCAATGACAATATATGTAATTTTATGATCACTTAATGCTTGGAGAGAGAAGAAACCGGTGAATCCACTTTTTTCGACTTCTCCTCTCTAGTGTAAGCCGTTTTGCGGCTTCTCCCCGACTTTGGTGGTGAAGCCGTTTTGAAATTGATCCTTTGATAGGACTTCACCAAAAATCGGTGAAGAAGCACTTTGAGAAGTCCAGGTTTGGTACTTTAACTCACTAATTTCTCTCTCAAACCAAACGAGCCCAACAGGCTAACTGAATTTCAGGTAAGTAATATGAGTGCCCTAAATACACGAGGACGATGGGTGTCCAAATCGCGAAGCATGCACTGAACTTACCATCTGGTCCTC
>NC_028450.1:28187663-28269867 GCF_000263155.2 Setaria italica | reverse complement strand
GCCGGGCCCGACCGGCGACGGCACGAACGGGCGCTTAACGCGGCCGCTCTTGTATATCCGGAGCAGCGGGCAGAACTCGCGGACGACCTCGTCGGCCGGGTCGGCCGGGGCGGGGACGGGGAACGCCGGGTTCAACGACGCCATGGCTGGCCACTGGCGCTGTCGGTGTGAGAAGTGTGGAGCGAGAACTGGGTGGGTGGGTGGGTGGACGCGCCGCCGAGCGGGAGAATACTAGTAGTAATGGGACGTGTGGTGGTTGTCTTGGGATCGCCGTGTCCCGGACGCCGCAATGCCGCCTGTGTGGTTGGGCAGGGTGTCGTGCGCGGCTTGTGATCCCCCAGGCCCCAGCTTCTAGATGGCCGGCTGGGATCTTGGCTTGGCGTGGCAGGGGGTTTCGCCTGGAGCCGGTGCAGTGAGCTGACGTGGACGACGAGCAGGGGCACGTGCACCGTGCTGGTGGACTCGGAGCAGGGCACTGTACTGTATGTCGGCGGCGATGCTGACCTACGTGAGGACGTTGCTGACGAACTTTCAACCGATCGCTGGCCCCGTGGTCCGTGGATGTGGATATCCTTGATCTCTTCTAGAAGAAGTCCTTCGATTATATCATCTAAACCTTAGAGTATTCCATTCATGTTAGCCGCTAGATTCTTTTAGACCTCGTCTCCAATGTGCCATCGACTTTTTTTTTTATAACATGTGAGTCACCTATTTTGCCCATGGAAAAAGAAAGCTTATCACCCCGAATGTTCCATTTCTAGTGAAATGCTCATTTTGCTAACAAATTTGCTATCTCTTAGCCGAAGCGGTCAAAAAAGCCAAAACTTTGGCTTGGCTAGCTTGAACATGGGTCATCGACACCAAAGTTAGCGCAAACCGATCACACCCTAGGTCGTCCATGGGCTAAGCAGAGAGGATGGACGTTGGTGTCATGCAAGGTGGTGCAAGAGGAAGGCAGACAGTTCTGGCTGGGCTACTCAGCAGCGAGAGATTCCAGCAGACGACGGTCCAGCCAGACTCCAGAGAAAGGGTGTACTATTGAATGCTAAGGCAGACAGGTTCTGGGCCATGGCCCATGGGCTCGGCACATCTGAATCTTAAAATAAAATAGAAATAAAATAGAAGGTTGCAACTATTGTTTCTACATTTACAAATTGAATGTTGCATGAAATATAGTGTTCATGTTACAAATCGAATATTGCATGAAATATAGTGTTCATGTTACAAATTGAATATTGCATGAAACATAGCGTTCATGTTGCAGTGGTAATTTTCTATCCCAAAATCGAACGACGTAATCATTTTTACTCTTTCATGTTGCAAACTGTAACCGCTAATCTTGAACTAGATAATTTTTAATGTTTCGTCGGAGCGTCCGATAGAAAATTTCCTATCAGACGTCCGGGCCCTAGCACCGTATTTAACCACCTTTTTCTTTTCAGATTCACTGATATAGACCAATAGATGTACTTTGTGTGGGTTAGACGTGGATGTGCGAATGCGTGCTCACCTTGTGTTAATGTTAAGTCGTTAACTGAAGAAAGAAGGGCACGCCCGTCCTCTTGGTCATGGATTTGGCACAATCCCTTCTCTGAAACTCCCCGGATGCCGTCCAGGTAACAATGGATTTTTTGGCCTGTCGATTTTCCCATTCGCGGCGAGATTCACGGGGAAATCAGACGAGGACGGACGGCGCGCGGGTCCCAGCTGCAGTGGCATCTGACAAAGAACTTGGCGACTCACACTGTGCGTCTGTGTCAGCAGCCAGCTGGTAGCTACTGCCCTGCGACGACCAGCTGGAGCGCTCCCTTGAAAGTCCAAAGCCCTGACGGCAAGACCACGGCAGGGAGCCAGGGCTTCTTTTCTTGCCAGCTGACGACTTGCATGGCGCGCCTGCTCCCTCCCTGGGCCGGTGGGCCCTGGCCGTGGCCGGAGTTGGTCGTTTCTGCATGCAAGCTTATCCTCCGCCGGTCATCGTGGCCCCGTCAAGGAACCACGCGCGACAAGTGTCGTAAGTGTCATGATCCGAGATCGAGACCTTTGGGCCTCTGTTGTTCGGATCCTATGCTGCCATTTTTTCCATGTGCCACATGTTGCAACCCTGGTTTCAGATCAGGGTCAGCCTCCCCCGCCTTTGGCCACACTCACATCCCAAGCACAATGAGGTTCCTATTTCCATTACACCGATATAAGTGAGTGAACGGGTTTCGTAGCATCTCTAACGGCTGGCCATGGCGTTCATCCAATGATACCGTCGTAGGAAAGGATCAAAGTCATGGGAGAAAACTGTTGTCAATTAGGAACAAAAATTGAATCAAGCCGTCGAAAGTTTAAAGTTGCATGACACCACCGATGAAGGTTGTGCCTGGGTTTGAAATAAACTCTTATGCCCTCTTCCACAACAAATAAAGTGATGTAATTATTTTCCTGAACTCAACCATTTCAATCTTTGTTTAAAAGTTACCTTTTATGTGTTGAGTTTGCATATTTATGAGTGAGTTTCTTCGTACAAACATATTTTCCATGTTTTTATAAGTATTTGATAAGAAGAAAATGCGCAATATTTTGCATAACGTGTAGGTGTGCAAAATGTCACTTTTTTAACTGGAGTGAGTATCGCACATGTGAGGATCAAAATGTCGCTTCCTTAGGCTTCTCATCCAACATTATCAGGTTAGGCTAGTTAGCAAACTTTTAGAGTGCCGATATTAGCAATTGTTCTACTCCTACATGGTGGGGAGGGAATACAACTAGCATATATATTCTCAAGTTAGCCAACTTTTAGAGTGCCAATATTAGCAATTGTTCTACTCCTACGTTTAGAACTATTTATAGCCATTGCTATGCATTGATATCATAGCTCCAAGATCAAAAATTTGCTAAGATTGAGATATAGCTTTGTTGTTTTTCTAATGGGTTACAACCTTATTGTTTCCCTGGCTACACGAATAGAGAAAATATGTACTCAATAAAGTCATTTGTCATCTAAAGTAGTATCCTTTATAAGGAAGAATTCAGATACTTTTTTTATATTTATCTAAAATAGACCTTTCAGCAATGATTATCAAATCCTTGTAGACGAGCTAATTTAACATTCAAGAAGATAACCTTAATGTTCCACCAACATAACTCGGCCCCTATTGGAGCATCATCTACTACACTCGTTAAGACGTGTAGATAACCGCCATTCGTGACACATTTCATGTGATTTGGAGATAAACTAAAGGACCACTCTTACAAACCATTACAGTTTCTAAGTCCAGAGATCTAACTTTTTTAACTCCTCATGAACACTTCTCTTTCTCAATATCATAAAAAAAATTCTTTATGATTTGCCACTTTTAGATAAATAGACAATTGATGTCATGTCTTTATAGACACACTTATGCTTCGCCAATGTCCTCAATCGTGGATACATCACCTGTTATGTTACCCTTCTTTCCATTTTGAGTTGATTAAAACTTTTCATCTTTAAATTGGTGTCAAGTTCTTGCACGCGTAGAGTTAGATCTTCAGGATTGAGGGATTTCTTTTTATTTTGTAACTAGAAGGTGATTTGGGTAGGGCAACCGAGAAGAAATAGAGATGGTGGCGGCATGTGGTTCTTTGGTGACGAAACTCAAAGTTGTCAGCAGGGTGAGAGGAAATCTGCTAGCAACGGAGCATTAGATATAAAAGAGGTGTGCAAAGGAGAGGAGCACACACCAAAGACTAGGAGGTGGAAGAACATTATGAGGAAGATCAGGAATGGTAAAAAACGCGTGGCCATGACCGGAGGGATTCGAATTTGTGGAGTGAAGAAGTATTCCCCAAGTCCTAAAGCGTGCACATGCATGCGAAAGTAGGGTTGTTTGGATACGAGGTGCTAAACTTTAGCAGGGTCACATCGGATATTCGAATGCTAATTAGGAGGACTAAATTTGAGCTAATTACAAAACTAATTACACAGATGGAGTCTAATTCGCGAGATGAATCTATTAAGACTAATTAATCCATCATTAGCAAATGGTTACTGTAGCACCACATTGTCAAATCATGGACTAATTAGGTTTAATAGATTCGTCTCGCGAATTAAACTCCATCTGTGCAATTAATTTTATAATTAGACTATATTTAATACTCCTAATTAGTATCAAACATCTGATGTGATACGTGCTAAAGTTCAGCAGGGTATCCAAACACCGCCGCGTGCAAATGCAACAGCGCAGGGATAGTCCAGTTTGTACTTTGTACTCTGAGCCGTTCAAGGACAAAAAACCGGAGGGCCCCTCTCGTTTTGCCTACCTTTGCCGAAATTGTGCAATGCGCGTGGCGGGCTGGATTTCCGCGTCCTCTACTCCTCTCCATTCTCTTCCCCTCCTCCCATGTGACCCACCCTCCCTCCTCGCGCTCGCTCTCCTCCCTCTTCCTCACACCACCACCACCACCACCACCACGACGACCCCTCCTCCCTTTCCCTCTCCTCGCGTCCCCTCCCAAAAAAAGCCACCGCACCAAAAGGGGGAGGGAGGAGGACTCACAGGGACCGCCCGCCTCGCTCTCCTGCACACCGGATTCGGCGCCGCGCGGCGGTGGTTGCAGCGGCGGCCTGGCGCGGCGGCGCGGGAGATGTCGTCGCGGTCGGGGTCCGTGGGCGGCGGGAGCTCCGCAGGCGGCAGCAGCGCGGGGGGAGGCGCCGCGGTCCCGCTGGCCGTGCTGCTGAGGCGGGAGGTCGCCAGCGAGCGCACCGCGTCGGAGCGCCCGGAGCTGCATTCGGGGCTCTTCAGCCAGGCCAAGAAGGGCGAGGACTTCACCTTCCTCAAGCCCGACTGCGAGCGCCTCCCCGGCGTCCCGTCCTCCTCCTTCTCCGCCTTCGGCGTAAGCTCTCCCGTCCTCCCTCCCAACTCCTGTTCCCGCTCCCCTCTCCCCGTCGCGATCGCTCCCCTACCCCCGATCTGGCGTCACGCGGATCGGCGCCCTGGATGGGCATCTAGGCGGGGTGGCGAATGCGTGATCGGCTTGGGTGCGCCAAATACGATGAGTCCGAGGGCGAATTTCGTGATCGGATTTTCATTTGGTAGGAAATCATAGCTCTTCTCATTTTGGAGCGTATTTCCCCTGTTGTTCTTATGGGGGAGATCGCGCGGTGATTCTTTACGGTTTATCGTCGTGATATATAAATGCCATCAGTTCTGCCACGACGTTCTATTGAAAGCGAGGGTGCTATGTGGTAGACAAAAGTTGCCAATTAAAAGTGCTCATATGGAAAATGAGTGCTTTAGCTTCTAGCACTAAGTGGTGCCTCGGTCATCTGGTTGCAGCTGTTTGATGGGCATAATGGGAACGGAGCCGCGATTTACACAAAGGAGAATCTATTGAACAACATCTTGAGCGCGGTCCCTGCTGATCTCAACAGGGAAGACTGGCTTGCTGCGCTCCCGAGAGCGCTGGTTGCTGCATTCGTCAAAACCGATAAGGATTTCCAGACAAAAGGTGCGTGATGCAACAACTGAAGCAGCATCGATTGATCTTTGTTTTGTACGGATGAACTTGTGTAGTTCTTTTGCTTGTCTGTTATCTTGTGGACACCATAAAGAGGATTGATATGCGAACCATAATTTTGGATGTTATTATGACATAGCTATTGTCACTAGTGTCACACGTATACAACATAACGTATTGGGATAGGTCTTACTAACACCAACAGGAGTTTATATATCCTACTAGTAGATTATACTTCCATATGTTTTACAATGGATCCCTGTAACCACAACATGTTTATTCATTTCATCATATTTGATGTTTATGCTTGCTAGCTGAGCCTGAGTATGCCTATTTTGTTGCCTGTTACAGCACGTTCTTCAGGGACAACTGTGACATTTGTCATAATAGATGGATTGGTCATTACCGTCGCATCAGTTGGCGACTCCCGTTGTGTACTAGAAGCTGAAGGCTCAATTTACCATTTATCTTCTGACCATCGATTTGATGCAAGTAAAGAGGAGTAAGATTGTTTTCTCCTAAAACATGTCCCTTCCCCTTTCAAATCGCAGTCGCCTTGCTCCTATAACTTAATTTTGATGTGCAGGGTTGACCGTGTAACTGAATCTGGAGGTGATGTTGGAAGGCTAAATGTTGTTGGTGGTGCCGAGGTTTGAACTTTGCCCCCTTTTTTTTCCTTGTAAGCTGGCGCCAAGGCTTGATTATGTTGATGACATTTCTTAAATTCATTGCATATTTAATATGTATGCAGGTTCTAATTACATCACTTAATGTTTGGCTGTGCTTGATGCTGTTCTAAAATTAAATCAGCAACTAATTTAGGTGGTATTCTAGTTGCATGTGCATGTTTTATGCTTGCCTTTTTTTTGTCAATCTTAAGTGTTTGCTACCATGGCTGCTCAATGGCCGATGTCAAAACCTCGGTTATTATATTTAATACACCTCAGTGTCTTATACTGTTATACAGTTGCAAGACATACTATACCGAGCATTGCATTCACCATTCATTGTAGGAGTGTCAGGGGTGCAAGTGAGTATGCCATGTGGGTGGTGGGAAGGGTGGCAGTGCAAAGGGTAGAGAGTGGGAAGAGGGAAATTTGGTAGAGTGGCCCCCTTCAGGTGGTAGGATAGGACAAAGGTTAACAGCACAAGAAGGCCACGATTTTGGTTAAGTGCCTTTGTAGTTTTTCCTTTCCACCTGCTTGACCCATATTTATTTTGCTTGCCTCCAGATTGGCCCCCTTAGGTGTTGGCCTGGAGGTTTGTGCTTATCTAGGTCAATTGGAGATCAAGATGTTGGCCAATTTATTGTCCCAGTTCCTCTCGTGAAGCAAGTAAAGGTATACGTCTTGTATAATTCTTTACATCAGCTTCACAGGAAATCTACTGCATTTGCTTTGATTCTTATGTCTTCTCCTTTCTTCTGTAAATCCTGTATTGGTAACAAAGTTATAATTTCTCCAGGTCTCTTGCCTTGGTTTCATATGATAATCGATCATATGACTGATTTCATATTTTGCATTTGTTAAAACTTTTGTTTTCTTACAATAACTATATTTTTCCACATAGCCACAAATCTGTCTTGTACTAACTGCACATATATGCTAGCTCTAGTCGCAACAACGTGCACAGCATGAAGAAAATGCGTACTCGCTCCGTCCCAAAAATCATGTCATTCTGCGATTCAAAATTTGTCCCAAAAAACAAGTCGTTATACTCAATTTGGTATGTGTGCATGTGCATGTGGGCATGCAGCAGTCAATTAGCACCAAATATGGCTAATAAATTGGGGCAATCGAGGTCATTTTACCTCCTTGTTAATCTGTCCTAAAATTCCTTGGATGACATGTTTTTTGGGATGGAAGGAGTATGTGTTGTTTCCATTGTTTCTCTTGTGAACCTAGTAACCTACACCACTTGCATAAACTGGCTCCTTTTCGATCTGTCCTTTTTGAGAGAATCGTAACCAGTTGGGTGATTTGACATCAGTTATTATTCAGCATTATATGAATATAATCCATGTTCAAACTTTAATCTTCCACCTAATATGTGTAGCTATCTACTGCGGGAGGCCGACTTATTATTGCAAGCGATGGTGTTTGGGATGCCTTGTCTCCAGAAGCAGCTTTTAACTGTTCACGTGAACTTCCTCCAGAGCCTGCAGCTGAACAAATTGTTAAAGTAGCACCCCATACTCCCTCTCTATGTATACCCTAACTCTTACTTGATACTCTTCTTTACACATTTGAAACGTTTTGCAGACAGCTGTTCATTCAAAAGGACTGCGGGATGATACCACCTGTATTGTCGTTGATATAGTAGCAGAAAAAAACAGCTCCTCCATGCCCCTTCCTAAAAAGCAACAAGGAATTGGCGTCTTCAAAAATATGTTCTGCAAGAAAAAATCGTCCGACTCATCGTCCCATGCGGATAGAGAATATATGGATCCAGATATTGTGGAGGAAATGTTTGAGGATGGATGTGCGCTTCTTTCTAGACGGTTAGTTCCCTAATTTACCACGATAACTAAAGCTTGTACAATTTCATGGGCACTAGTTGTTCTTTTTCAAACTTTTGCAACATGAGCTGTAACTATGATTTTGCATTTTTGTCATTGTGGAATGCAGGCTTGATTCTGAATATCCTGTTCGAAATATGTTCAAGCTCTTCATATGTGCCATTTGTCAAGTAGAGTTGAAGCCAAACCAAGGGATATCTGTACATGAAGATTCATCACAACCTGGCAGCTTGCGTCGCTGGGATGGTCCATTCCTTTGCCAGAGCTGTCAGGAAAAGAAAGAAGCAATGGAGGGAAAGCATCGTTCGCGAGGTCGTATTTGGAGATCTGTTATTTTCACTTCATTATTTCTGAAGCATCATTCTGCCTTTTCTTATGCTAGTTACCCTCATTAATATTCTGCAGATTCATCAAGAAACAGTGGGTCAGGTGAATAGTTGTCATGTGTAGATTGATCAGGTAACTACTGACCAACAACGCCCCGGCGCCACCGATTTTGCAGCATATTCTTCTGTTGTGGCACTTCCTTGATCACATGGAATGTCTGGGAGTTCTGATCTAGAACTAGAGTGAAGTATTGAATTGCCATTTGTGGAGGTGGCTGCAGCAATTGAGAAGCATGCTTTCTCTTACAGCAAGGTTCTTGCCCAGGAGTGTAGGCAGCTTTACTCTCCCTTTGACCTTGATGGCACATACAGGTTGAAGGTGACAGAATGGTGTGGCATGCCTATTTTAAGGTCAATTGCTGCAATGCAAATCACTTATCGTATAGAGCTCTGACGAATAGCTACAGCATTGTGATTCTGAAATAGGACTTAGGTGAGAACATCGATTTTTCGCCCCTGGCCTTAATTTAGGGTCGAGTATTTATCGTTCCCTGTTGAGGTCCATCCTTTGCTGACACCAATGTAATTAGCATCTAAAGAAATCATTTGAAACTGCTGTGATTCATCAGCAAGACATTTTGGTTGTCATGTACAATGTACAGAATGAGAATCTTGCTAACAAAGACGGATCTGTTTCTTCTTCTGCCTTGTGGCTTTATTGATTGGCATACGTTCTTTTTTATTATTTTTTTTGGGGAAATCCTTTGTTGCCCCTCTTATTCGAGGGGTCTTGGAATCTGTGTGTTGTAACAAAGAAGTTGCCCTATGCTACTTCACTCATTGGAATTGCCCTATGCTATACGAGGGGTCCGTATTTTAATTTTCAAAGAATGTGTATATGCTCCCTCCGATTTCAATTCAATACCTTTCTTAAACATTATCTAAATTCAAGTCATCATATAACTTACATGCACTTTTTTTTATATTTTTTCTTTATCTGCTACTCTCACAAATAAATGAAGGGTGGAAAAACAATCATTTGATCTTTCGTATTTCTCCTTTTAACAAATGTAAGTCCATTAAGACATGAACATTGTCTCCAATATTATATTTTGACTAGTAATAGTTGCAAAAATGGAGTTACCTCAAATGAAAATATGTTAACTTATACCAAATAAATATGCTATTGAGACATATTTCATATTATGTTTTCTTATAAACTTGATCAAAAATAGAGAGTTTGGCTTAGCTAAACTTAAACACCTTATATTTTTTCAATGGAGCAAGTTTAAAAGTAGTTTCCATAATAAAATAATAATGTCAATCCTATTTCATCAATCTATATTTTTAGCAAATAATTGACTACAATATTAGAGATGCCTAATACCCATCAAATTAGTTTCAGTGGCCTTTATTAATAAAAACAATTATGTTCGTCAACATAGTGAACAATCACCTCTGTACCCACAACACGAGTCAGTTGTCAAACAGATTTCAGAGCTACCAGCTGTAGAATTTCCTGGACATGAAGCAAGATGTTGACAAGTTTGGTCCCTCTGTCAATATGTTCCTTGGCACATTGAATAAAGTTGAATACAGAAAAAGAAATCACAGCCCACACAAAACCTATTTTTCGATCTCCTAACCACAATAGAAAATGTATTTTTAAAAGGAAAAGATAAAAAGCGGGAAAAGCAGCAATATCCACAACACCTCGACGCACCACTAGAATGCAGCCATGATCACCTCCTACCTCCCCCTCCGCTCCTTCTCTGTCTCCCCCACCACCATCGCCGGCGCCGCCTACCGCTCCCCTACCGCCGCCACCGTCCCTTTCCCAAGAGCCACTCTCAGCCACCACCACCGGCGCCGCCTGGCCTCCTCAGCGAACGGGTCTCTCCCGGGCCTTCCCCTCGTGGAGGAGGACGATGACGAGGTCTGCCCTGTGGACTGCGTGACGGAGTTCAAGACGGACGAGGAGTTCGTGCGGCACCTGGAGCGGTCCAAGGCCACGGGCGCGCTGGTGGTGGTGGACTTCTACCGGCCGTCCTGCGGCAGCTGCAAGTACATCGAGAAGCGCTTCATGCGCCTCTGCAAGGGCTCCGCCGACGACGGCGCCCCCGTCGTCTTCCTCAAGCACAACGTCCGTGCCGTACACCCCCGACCTCCGCTGTATTGTATCTGTCATCGCAGGCGGCTCGATCTGCGAGGATTGTTCACGATTGATTCCCACTGACGTGATGGATGTGAAATGCTGCGGGTGATGATGATGCAGGTGATCGACGAGTACGACGAGAAGTCGGAGGTGGCGGAGCGGCTGCGCATCAAGGTCGTGCCGCTGTTCCACTTCTACAAGGACGGGGTGCTGGTGGAGTCGTTCGCGACGAGGGACAAGGAGAGGATCATCGCCGCCATCCAGAAGTACTCCTCGCCTGAGCCTGAGACGACCGAGTGAGTCACTCACACCACCTCCTGATCTGTTTCGAGCTAACAAAGATATCGTCGAACCTTCTAAATATACTGCATATTCTCACTCAATTGAGTCACCACATCTTCTTATCTGTTTCGAGCTCACAACAAGATACCATCATCTTCTGAAGATGACGCGTATTCGCACCGGTTCTTCTCTTGATTCAGGATTTCCTTGCATTGCCAAATCTGCATTGCGCCATTGCTATTTCATCAGCCTATCGCTAGGATGCAAGAGCCACAGTTTTTCATGAAAAATGTTGGCTGCAGCAATTTACTTTTTTTTAAAGAAAAACTGGTGGTGTCTGAAAAAGCAGAAAACTGGTGGTGTCTGAAAAAGCAGCTACATCACACATTCACACCACACATTTTTAGATAACGAAAAGAGTTCCAGCTTCATCCCTTCAAGAAAAGGAAATCAGTCCACACGTTATTACACGTAGTAGACCAACGCTACACGCACCACCGAATTAGATTTAAACAGAGCATCCAAAATATCAAAAGCCAGCTGAGCTAGCATTTCACACCACACATATCACTGCATCTTGTAACTGAGCTAACATTTCAACTTCCCTTGGCAGGGAAGAGGTTCAGGAGTGAACATTCCACTGGCGGACATCAATTCCCTCGAGGGTGCAGTCGTGCAGAACTGCAGATGCCTATGGAGAGAGATACACCAGGATTCTTTTGACGTTCCTATGACTGTCCATGCATTTGGGAGATGTCAGCTATTGGTATTTGATGGATCTGGATCAGTGTACCATTATCTGTAAAACACGAGACATGTATAATATCTGAATCAAGCATTACTGCTGCTACACTACCGTAGTGTAGACATTCAATGGGTTCTGACACATTCTGCATGACGCGAGTTTGGCTATTGCCGTCCCTCTGTCAAATACAGTAGCTAAACCATCTACCAAGTGTAAAACAGGCTCTTATCACTATGATTCGAGCTGCTTCAAGTATCAAATGCTCGGCATTAAATTATTCTGCAGGCTCTTCCATGCAAAGATCAGCTGATCCGTCAGTATGTTAACAAGAGAATTTCATCTGTGACATGGAAATTTTGTAAAAACTGCAGATTCTATATCAGATCGGAGGTGTTTAAGTAAGATCACAATCATAAGATCCCAAGTATAAAAACTCTAGAACATAGATTGTGTGAGCTATAATTGTAGGTAGAACCAGGCCTCATCGTCAAAATCGTAAATTCACCATCATCGGGTAAAGTTGGGATCCATTTAAGGCCCATATAAGTTGGCCACATTTAGGCCCAAAACCCTTAATAGAAACCTAGTGTGGCCCACGTTCCTCATCGCTAGAGACGAGATGCGGGGAGTCGGAGGTCCGCTGCTCACCATCGGGGACCTCCTCAGCGACCTCGCCGTCGACGGCGGCGATGATCCCCTCGCCGCCGGCGGAGATGCGTCCATACCCTCCTCTCTCTCGGCGGAGCAGCAGGCGGGGGAAGCCGACCCGTCCGATCTCAGCCGGCTCTTCGAGGTTAGGTTTCGGTTCCTCTTTTCTCGCTTGTTCTCGATCTGGTTCCCCTCCGTTGATTCATCCATACTGTGCTACCTGTATAATCCACGGTTTGTAGAATTGATTATCCCAATTTGGAGTTAAGAAAGTGATTCGTATCTTTTAGTAGCCGGCTGTTCCCCGCGAATGATATGGCAGCGACAGTTTAGTTTACTTGACGTCGCGGGGATAAAAGGAATTCTATGGCTTAGAAGAGCTCAGATCGATTCGCACTGATGTAGGGCTACTTAAGCTGGTAGTTCTAACTTAGTTCAAGATCTGATGATGTCTTGTGCTTGACTTCGTTTGCAGTCCCATCTAGCAGAGGGGATGGCTGCATTGCTGCAATTTGAGTCAGGAGATAGAAGTCGTTTTGAATCAATTTTATCCAGAAGAGATACTTGTGCTACTGCAATTTTAGTCATCCGTGCTTCCCATCCCTTGTAGTTTGCTGCTTTGCTTAACCCGTATATTAAATGGGCAAACAAGTGATATGAGTGAGACATCCCTCCGAGGCACAAAATGTTGTTTAGTTCATCTGTATGTTGTTATAATGTACCATGCTTGCTATCTGATTTACTGGACTTGGGATCTATCTCAATTTTCAACTAAAAATGCGACTGAATTTGAGTTCGTCCATGATGCCACTAGGAACACTACAACCATTTGATGAAGGCGCTCCAAGAGAACGATCCCTCGTGGCCATCGCTGATGCTGAAGGTGTGTTTCTTGGTTTCCGTTTTCGTTTTAATGTGACATACACCTGTACCTATTCCAGGGAACTAAAGATTGTTGTGGTTCTGTCTGCCTCTAGCTATGCGCTGCGTTGAAGACTGCAGATAAGCTAGTGAGCTGCGCGAACACGAATGCCGAACGGTTGGTGGAGAAGGTGAAGGCACTGGAGGGCGTCCTCGAGAAGGGAGACCGCGCGGTGGCAGAGATTGTAGAAAGTCTCCAGAGGTCAGGCGTCGCCAAGGATCATCGGAGTTCCCAATCGAAATCAGCTAGCAAGTAGCGGCATATTGGTGTGCTCGTGTTTGTCATGTAAATGTGGGCTCTTGTCACTGATCCTGGGTATTGAAAAGAGTTGTATGCCCATCTTTGTTTTTAACTCCTACAGTCTGCTTGTGCTTTAGCACTGTTGGAATCTTGTTGGAATGTGTTTTGTATTTATCTCGATACATGTTGCTCGTTTCTTCATTCATTCATTGGTTTGGTTCCTGCTAGATGTGTTCAGGTTTGGAATTAACTCAAAATTCTGAAGCAAAAAACCTATGAAAATACCTGATCAAGCGTGCTTTTATGAAATGTGAGTATTTTCTTAAGCCCTGTTTGAATGCAAAACATATTATGAACCACAACAAATGGTGATTTCGTTTAAACTCCTCAGGAGTTTCACATGAAACATTTTGATCTTGAAATGCGTATAAATTTGCAAGGTTCACATTGATCTTCTACTTGCGATGAGCTATCTTTTTTCGTCCCTATCTACCTACAGCCTGTAGAATGTGCACTGTTTCTCGTGAAGGAGCAATCTAGAAAAGCCAGGCGTCCTCACTCCTACTCCTCAGCTTAAAAAACCACAATACTAAAAACTTGCAGGGACTAGACTGAACAAATCGGCTCCCCACTCGATCTCTCCCCTTCCCGGCGTCGGAGTCGGAGGAGGCCACCGCGGGGCGATGGACCACAACAACCTCCTGGCGGCGTGGCCGGTCGTGGGCCCGGGCGTCGCCGGCGCCGTCTTCGGGGCCGGGTGGTGGTTCTGGGTGGACGCCGTCGTCTGCAGCGCCGCCGCCGTCCCCTTCCTCCATTACCTCCCAGGTACGCGCGCGGTGCCGGTGCGCCGTCTCCGCGAGCTTCGTCCCCGTCGTCTCGCCTCCTTCGCTCCGTGTGTCCCGAAATCTAGGGGGTTTTAACGGATCGTGCCCTCTGGGTTCTGGCTTTATTAGGGTTCTTCGCCTCGTTCGCGGCGCTCATGTTCAACTGCGTCAACCGGGAGGACATCGGCGACGGTTACTATTCGCCCTACGACGACTCTGAGTGGAGGTGGTTAATTTCGGTTGTTTCATTTCTCAGTAGAGACTAATAACATAAAAATGAAACCAACTATTTCACCAACTATTATAATACGTAACCTTTTCTATTTGAAATAAATTATTTTTAGAGATATTCTTGGTCAAAATTAAAAAGGTTTGACTTTGAAAAAACCTAAACGTAGATATATTCTGGGACGGGGGAGTAGTTGTACCATGGTGCTGCTAACTGAACACTGAGAGCTCTAGCAGTTTGATTTGGCAAATTCGATGCTTGATCGTGCTAGTTGTGATGTCATTACTTGCTGCATGAATTTTCATATGTACTTGGTTTGGAATTAAACTGGCTGTGCATATTGTTGCTTAATTTTTTTAAAAAAAACATCTAGCTTAGAACTCGATGATTAATAAAATTAAATGCTCAGTGCCTTGATTGTTTGAGCAAGTGATTTTGGATTTTAGTTGTCCCAATTTTGTTTTGGCTGGAGTGTGGTATTAGTCTTAGGGCCTGCTTGAATTTGAGCAACGAGCACTTAAAACTGTCATAATGTTCTTTTTTAAAAGGGAGCTCATAACAGAAGCAATGGAACAACTGAACTGTGATAAAATTATCTGATGATGCCATTTTCATGTTGTTAGATAATTCTAACAGCCATGAAAATGGGTCAGTGCAACAGTAAGCAGAAAGTAACATATAAGTGAAATCCTAACAGGTACAAGTATAATTAGAAGAAAGACAGCCTACTGTCTCTAATTTCCAACCTTTGTGCCAGATAAACTAAAATGAATAGGAAGGAAAAGACACATTAATCTTGATATTTTGTTTGCGCAAATTAGTTCAACTATCCAATGACTTGTTTGTCTACTTGCTGTGTTTAAAAAGACACTGTCATTCATGAACCACTATGGTAGGTCAGGATGTTCCCCCAAAATGTCTCTGAGCTGCACTCTGATTTAGCTTTTACCCTTTTTTGCTCTGTGACAATTGAATGCACTGAATTGCAGGGTGAAACTCTGGCTTTTCATTTCATATGTGGTATCTTTTGTCTCATTGGCTGGGGAACCTCACTGGCATGACAAGCACCTTTGGGAGCTTATAGAACCTTTGAAGATTGGTTTGAGGAGCTAGGTAGCTGGATGTTTTGTGTGTTAGTCAGGTATTTACGGGACGGTACTACTTATCGCATGCCTATACCGTGGTCTGTTCCTTGCACTGTTGCACCTTCCTTCCATCGCTTATAATGTTTGGTGATATACCTTGCAGTGGGCTAATCTACTGGACATGCCACTCTGAAGATTGACTTGACAAGTGTGTATGGCCAAGGAAGATGAGGATTCTAAGGGCGAATATGACATGAGCTCGGTGAAAATTCAATATATATTGTACCGTGGTCCATTGCTCTGCCCAAGTCCCCCGAAGATTGGTACCCCGGCCTGTAAATATAGTCTTCATACCATGCTGCTTAGAATGAATGTTTCAAGGTGTTGTTTTGGAGCTACAAATGATAACTAGTTGATATTGATACATTTTGTCCCGTTGACCAAGTTTCTCCTGGAAAGTTCACCTGCGTTTTACTCTTGTAACTCCCGTTTCAGTCATTATCCCCTGGTACGGTGTATGGCCACCACTTGTATACGGCAGTCATGTAAACTTGCTTGTCAGTTCTGATGGTTGTCTTGGAAGGTTGAAAGGTGTGACAATTAAGGTCCTATGTAACATCACCTGTTTGTGTCCAATCTGAATCAAAGTCCAGTCAGTTGATGATTTAAGAAAAGGAGATTAGACTATAATTATATAATAGGATAGGACCTGATGCATTCAGCATCCCTCCTCATTTCAAACACATGACACGCGGAGTGGATGGCACGCTATTGCCTGCAAATGCGCACGGCAGGGTCTCCATACTCCGTTGAATTGTCTGAGTTGCTAGAGAAGATGAATTTCATGCATTATTCAAGATATAGCCTAACCAACATACTCAGTGTTCTGGAACAATCACCAGCTCATCATTTATGTCAGCAAGAAAGATGTGATCTGGATAATTTCCATCTGTCAATGAGCCCCGGATGTCATTTGATGTTTGCTCGGGTCCAATAGGATCAAGCTTACTCTTCTTTCTATCCAGCTTGTACAGACGGAACATGTTACTCACAGCATAGCATTCATTTCCACTCTGGCAAATGTCTCTGATAGCTTTATCATAGCAAACGACTATCTGTTTCCAGCTTGATTCATCGAACGGTCTTCCGTATATATGAAAGGCGGACCTTACCACTGGAGTGGGCAAAAGCATAAGAAGAAGCAGAAGCTTCTAGCATTACGATCTTCTCATATGTCTCCAGTGGAAGTTTGACAGGCATTCCGTTGCAGGGACTCCACAAAGAGTGCCCGATGCCTGCACGCGTCAAGAGAAAACTGCCACAGCTGCTGTAAAACGATCCATGTTTAAGAAAGTGTATAGGAAGGAAAACACACATAATCTTGATAATGTTTGCTTTGCGCAAATTAGTTAACTAATTATCCAATGACTTGTTGCTATATCTACTGCCATGTTTAACAAGTCTGTCATTCATGAAATACTGTGGTGCATGGTAAGTCAGGATGTTCTCTCAGAATGTCTCTGAGCTGTACTCTGATTTAACCTTACCATTTCGTTTTGCTACTCTCTCCATCCTAAATTACTATTCGTTTTAGCTTTTCTAGGTACATGGTTTTTCTATGCCTCCGTCCCAAATTACTATTCATTTACCTAGAAAAGTCAAAACAAATAGTAATTTGGGACAGAGGGAGCAGTGACAATTGAAGGCGTTGATTTGCAGGGCGAAACTCTGGCTTTTCATTTCATATGTGGTGTCTTTTGTCTCATTGGCTGGGGCAGTCGGTTTCTTGGTTCAAGACGCACTTAGGGGGTGTTTGGATCTTTAGTCGTGACTAAAATTCATGTCACATTGAATATTCGGAGGTTAATTAGGAGGACTAAACATGAGCTAATTATAAAACTAATTATATAGATGGAGACTAATTCACGAGACGAATCTATTAAGCCTAATTAATTCACCATTAGCACATATTTACTGTAGCATCACATTGTCAAATCATGGACTAATTAGGCTTAATAGATTCGTCTCGCAAATTAGTCTCCATCTGTGCAATTGGTTTTGTAATTAGCCTATATTTAATACTCCTAATTAGTATCCAAACATTCGATGTGACAGGAATTTTAGGAGGTGCTAAAGAAACAAACACCCCTTTACAAGTTACCATTTGCATGGACTGTTGAGGGGTGTGAGTGTGACTATTGAGGTCCTATATCACATCACATGTTTGTGTCTAACCTAAATCCCAGTCCAGTCAGAATAATGCATCTCATCTTTGATCTGTACTGCCAGTTCATGATTTAAGAAGAGGAGAGGAAAAATCCAGGCTGTTGTATGCAGAAACAGATGGATTTCCTACCTGAATAGAACCAGTAAAACACTAAAACTTATGTAGTAGAAGCCGATCACTTGCCTAGAATATCTTTGACCGTTGACACAAATGTATTACGGCCATGGGCTTGGCATTGTGTGTCTGCTCAGTAGACTCCTCTGACAGGTGTGCTGCTTGACTTGACTGGTACGCCATTCCACTACTCTTCCAGAAGGAATTTTTCGTTGCCTTACCTTGCACGTCCACCGTAGCGAGGAACAGCGGGTATTCCTCGTCGGCATGTTGGCAGTTCTACGCTAGCTGCTTCTGTTTCACGAGTCCAGCCCAGTTGACTTTGACTCATAAGCCATAGGTCGAGAAGAGATCCATGAGGAAAAAATGATCCAGGGTTCAGGCCAAGGTTGGAAGCTTCCAGGCAATTTGAGCGTCAATTTCTCAAATCTCAACAAGAGTTTGGTCCATGACCACGACATTCTGGGCTTATCAGTTACTACCAATCTTTTTCACACAGTACTTTATACTAATATAAAATTGCTGTAGGAACTCTAAAATGAAACGAAACCTTTTTATTCTCGTGAATTTCAGTGCTGTGACGATTTCAAACCGTCCGGAAAAAAAATGGTCCATTACAACGTACTATAAGATGATATCCACAGGCTCAGATAGTGACGTATCCTGGATGTAGTAGCAAGATGACGATCTCAACAGTGAGACGGTCGAGTACGAACGCCCCTCTCAAGTTTCGACAACCTGACGACCTCCCCAAAGTAAGATGTCACATGGACATGGCAGCAAGGACGCCATAGTATAGTTTAGTTTTGGAAGCTGCTGCTACCTCGCCAAATGCTTGCACCTAAAGATGTTGCTTTGGATGGCATGTTTGTCCACCAAAGCATAGGTCAATTTTAACTGCGGATTTGATGTGGGGCCGGCCCATGTGGAATCTTGAGAAGGGCTGTTTGGAAGGAGGAGGCTAAACTTTAGCCCTGTCACATCGGATGTTCGGATACTAATTAAGAGGACTAAACATAAGCTAATTACAAAACTAATTGCAGAACCCCTAGGCTAAATCGCGAGACGAATCTATTGAGCCTAATTAATCCATCATTAGTGAATGGTTACTGTAGCACCACATTGTCAAATCATGCACTAATTAGGCTTAATAGATTCGTCTCGCGATTTAGCCTAGGGGTTGTGTAATTAGTTTTGTAATTAATCTAAGTTTAATACTCCTAATTAGTGTCCAAACATTCGATGTGACGGGGGCTAAAATTTAGCCCCCTCCTCCCAAACACTCTGTTAGAAGATGCCGGGCATGTGGCGGTAAAGAATCGCCTAGGTGGCAGGACCTCATCACTGGTCCGGGCTTGAGCTATTGCCTTTGGGAGATGCTAAAATTTTGGTAGCGGGAATAGTGGTAGGGCAGGCTCACAGTTCAGATGAGCTGCCACGACCATGAAATCGTCCACCACCGTCTCCATTCATCACCCGTCCACAAAGTTTTTGCAAGTGACGCACCACCTTGTTGTGTCTGAAACGAATGGACCAGGAATCTAGACTTTTGGATGTTCGATTTAAGAGTTTCGTGTGCTTTTCCATTCTACTCCTTCCATTTAAAAATGTAGGTCATTTGACTTTTCTACGTACATGAATTTTGCTACGCGTCTAAATATAGAGTGACCTACATTTTAAAATAGAAGGAGCAGATGATTTGAAGTGTACTTGGAGCATTTTGATCCTACAATTTTTTCCCTATTCATGTGTTTCGAGGATCTTCATGCGTGCTACAGCTAGTTTGGGAATCCTTTCCCTAGGCTTTGTTTTAGGCCTATAAGGAAAAACAAGGAATTCACTTAAACTTCATGAGCACATAACACGATGGTGTTGGTTCCAACCCACCATCACCATTCCATGACGTGTTAGCGCAACATCAACCTGGCACGTTGGCGATTGGTGATGGCGCTTAGCCGGCGCACACGCATTCGCCGGAGGTTGGACCCTGCTGCGGTGCCTTCTTCGTGCCTAACAACTAACATGCACTAATCATTCTCTTTACTTTATACATGACATACCAAATCAAACAAAGGACGCCTTTTAAAACTAGGGTTTTTTTTTCCCCTTATACGGTGACGTTTGTTTGGTAACAAAAAAAAAATTCTCAACCGTCATGACTCCCATGTCGTCTTTCGCCAACCTGTTGTCCTTTCTAATAAACTATACAATCTTATACACATCTCAAGTTTGTCTTTTTGTCCTCGAAACCTATAATATAAACAAATTTATCACTCTCTTCTAATATTATGTTGAAAATGGTTATTTAATCATCTCATTGCGAGTTTTTTCTTCTTCTGATAAGATGCTGTGACCCAAATCTAGTTAACCTATTTACATCCATGAGCGGCACACGGGACCTAACTTGACAGAGTGGCCCATCGTAATCCGACTAAGCACCAGCTCCTCAAGGCTAATCATGGTGCACTCTCCTGCATCACATCGCATGATCAAACAACCAAAGGACTTGCTTTGACTCTCTTGTGCCATTTTGCAGCCATCATCTAGTACAAGCTACTTTTGGGATCAAAATTAGTCACAATAGCAAACCCTAAGGTATAAAGTGAGAATCTAAAATAAAACGAGGCTAATCTCTGCTTGGGTTCCTTTTTTTTTCTTTGGAGGGAAGAATTGTCTCTCATTTTGATTCATTTATTAGTACAAAAAAAATTGTTTCTTTTATTTGAATTTGACAGGGAGGTACCAGCTCCTAGACACGGCAGGACACCCGTTCAAATCCAATAAATATACATGAGCAAAAAAAGAACTCATATTTATTTATGACGAAAATAAATTAAAAAAGGAGTGAAGAAAAAGAATAAGAGGGAGGAAAATGCTTTCAAAAGTGGGAAGAGGAGGAAGGCAACAAAAGTGGGCATCACGCGCTCCATTGCAGAGTTTTAGCCTTTCAGGCGGCCAGCTTCCTTCTCCTTCCCACTAGACCAGGCTCGGTCGGTCGGCTCACCGCCCTGGTGACCGCCGCCGTCTTTGACGCCTGCCTCCGCCGCCGCCCCACCACAAATCTCTGTGCGTGTTTGGCCGAAACCCACGGGAAGCGCTTGTCTTTGCTGAGCTGCTCCGCAGCGGAGCTCTGGATACTTGAGTTCGGGTTTGTTTCCCCATCTCAGACCAAGATTCGGAGCGTCGCCGAGGAGAGGCGATGAAGGGGAAGGCCGGCGCGATGGACAGGAGGTCCTCCGCCAGGTGGAGGGTGCTGGTGCTCTGCGCATTCAGCTTCGGCCTCGGCATGCTCTTCACGGACCGGTGGGTCTCCCTCTCTCTCCGCCGTGTTAAGCTTTGGATCTCGCCTTGGGGTTCTTAATGGCCCCTTATCTGGGCTTGGCGAGTTGGTGCATTGAAAAGATCGAAATTTTAAGGCTCTTATCGCGAGATTTGGAAGTCTGATAAGTTCTTGGTTCAACCAATGGCGTTTTGAGATTTGTTTGGAGGGAGATTGGATTTTGAGCGTCCTTTTCTTTTCTTACTGTTTTTTCTCCTATCCCTTATCGGAGCTCATGGCGATCTGGGTTGGTGGAAAGATCCCTATTTTATTTCTTAGAACGAGAGATCACGTTTCGATGTCGACTGGTGGAGGTTTCTTCATGTACCTGCTCGTGCGTGCGTGGTTTGGTGGTGCTTACTGCTTAGTATGTTCATTCTTTTTTAAAAAAAATGTTAGTAAGTTCATTCTGCCAAGAATGGAAAAGGTTGGATATTTACGTTTTCATCAAACGAGATCTTACGAAAATGCGACTTTTGCGGCAAAAATTGAACAAGCGACTATTTTGAGCTTTCTGCTAGCATATAGCGAACCTGGATCACCACTCACCAGCAATCGCCTTCATGCGTACAATGGTGATTTTTTTGTTCTGTTTGCATGATTTGTATTATATAGTTTGAATATCTGTTAAAAGAACGCATTTTGAGTGGAATGATGATTTCGGCCGCTGAGAAGCAATTAAGTATGCTTCTCAAACTGAAACTATGATTTTCATTTCTTTTTTGGTCTTGAATTCCTACTTGCGGGGATTTATTCTCATTTATTAAAGCTTGTGTTTGGAACAGTACCAAATGTCTATAGGCACAGCGTTCGATTCAATGCACCTCCCCAACCTTCCAAAGTTGAAAATAAATCTTTAAAGCCAACTTGTATACTTTATCTGAAGAGAAGTGGCGTTGGGTGTATTAAATTTGAATATAAACATGGGCCACTGACTGTTTGGGTTCAATATCAAATTTTGCTCTTCAAAAACCAACTTTTATGCTTTACATGCAAAATAGACACTGCTTTACCCGAAAAAATGTATCTAGATAGAAACTTGAACTAAGATTTCCTTGGAGTCAAGATCAAATATATCATCTAATGAATTTGGTGACTATTTTGAGAAGGAGAGGTTGACTTGAGCCTTGTCTTACTATAAGGATATTATGGTTTCTTGATTTCAAAAGGTTAATTTGAATAGTACATTCTGAAATTGAATGTGAAATATGTTTTTGCTATTTTCCTTGAGAAATCATCATGGGTTGATTTTACAGGTTCTGGACAGCACCAGATACCAGTAACCATATCATGTCTCAACGCCGGAGGCAAGATCAAGAGCTGCAACTTGTATCAGAGGACTGCAATACAAAGAGGGTGGGTTCTGTTTCAATTTGTATGTTTTCTCCATGATTTTCTATTACTTCGTTTTTGGCTGAAAATTTTGAACATGAATTTGGATGCAGAAGCATGGGGAAGACAAGGATATAATGGGAGAGGTAACCAAGACCCATGAAGCTATACAGTGAGCCCCTTTGATTCCATGGGATTCAATTTAGGAATTTAATTGTGCTTGAGTTATCTGTATCTGAAGACTTTTCCTTGGAATTTGTTTGTTGTGTTAGATCATTGGATAAGTCCATCTCAACGCTGCAGATGGAGCTTGCAGCAAAGCGGAGCACACTGGAGTTGCTCCGTTCTAGTGGTTCGCCGGTAACCTCTGAAACTAGCCAACCAAGGAAGAAGGCATTTGTCGTCATTGGAGTCAACACTGCTTTCAGTAGCCGCAAGCGCCGTGATTCAGTCCGGGAGACATGGATGCCTCAAGGTGTGTAGTTGTTTTGTAGTACTTTGAACAAATAATGGCATGGGCATGTCTATTAGATTTGTGTAATGATTAAACTAACAGTTTCTAGTCATTCCTCAGTAAGTAAACACACCGGTCTTGATTACTGCAGCTAATGTAAGATTCTTGGACTGGCTTAACCTATTTGTATGAAATAAGCTAGACTTGTACTTTGCCATCTTTCCATAGAAAAAAAATTAGGGGGAGGGAGTTTATAGACTTTATAATTTTGTAGCATCTTATAAGCTAAGTTTTTCCAGATAGCTTCTGGTATTAGAGACTACTCCCTCCGTCCCAAATTACTATTCGTTTTGGTTTTTCTAGTTACACACCTTTTGATATGCACCTAAATATATACTTATGTCTAGATACATAGCAAAAGTGATGTATCTAGAAAAGCCAAAACGAATAGTAATTTGGGACGGAGGGAGTATATTATAGTGCAAACAGCTCGTGTTTTACATGTAGCTGTTCATTTAAGTGTGTACATGGTATCATCCTTGTGTAGAGTTGTCTCATTCCTATGGATATCACAGTCAACAAATTTTTAGTAAAGGTCTCTTCTTTTTATTAGGTGAAAAGCTGCAACAATTAGAGGAACAGAAGGGGATAGTTATCCGCTTCACTATTGGGCACAGGTAAACAGATGGTTCTTGTATTCCTAGCACATCAGTTTAGGTATATTGACTGCATTTATATTGTGTTCCCATGCTCTGGTAGTAGTTTCAACTGGAATTTTTTTTTTCATGTTCCATGATAGAATGAAATAGTTCTAGATACTTTTTCTTTATTACCATTTACCAGTCCTACAACAGGTGCAGATCATTGTGGTTTGAACACATAATTCATCCATGCCTTAACAATGTACTAGTAATATTACAGCCATATAATAATTATTTACCTCTAATTTCCAAAGTAAACTATCATAATTTTTGTTCTTGGAACTGCAAGGCATCATAGGCTCATAGCATATAGCCTTGTGCTCCTGTGCTCTCAGAAGTCAGAAGTACCAAAGTTTAGCAAAGAGCTGATCTTGGCATTAATCTGCAAGGCACTTGAAGTCTCTGACTTCTATAACTTCATTGTAGTCTTATTGATAATTTTATTACTTGTTACTGCATTAAGCCAACCCATGTCTCATTCTTCCTCCAGCTATGACAAAAATCTCCAATCTCCATTCTAGTATGTCTAGTATGCAACTCAATTCACTGCAGACATTTATTTTCGTAATGTTACATGCTTTCATCCTTTTACTTAAGTACCTTGTAAAATTTGGATATAAAGCTGCCTGTTTTGTTTGTTGCACAGTGCTACATCTAATAGTATACTGGACAAGGCTATAGATTCAGAGGACGCCCAACATCATGATTTTCTTAGACTGGTGAGGATTTACTCTTCAATTACTAGTGAATTCATAATTTTCTGGTGCTAGCCCTGACTATTTTACTGCATGTGGTTTATTTAATCATCACGCAGGACCATGTTGAAGGATACCATGAACTCTCAGCGAAGACAAAAATTTTCTTCTCAACCGCTGTCGGCATCTGGGATGCTGACTTCTACGTCAAGGTCGATGACGATGTGCATGTGAACTTAGGTGCTCATCTTTTCCTTAGACACAATAACTTCCTCTTGGGATTTTTTTTTAACTCAATTTTGTTTATCGGTGCATGCATATGACCAAAACAGGAATGCTTGCCACTACCCTTGCTCGACATAAATCAAAACCAAGAACGTACATCGGCTGCATGAAGTCAGGCCCAGTTCTCGCTGACAAGTAATGTTTACTGCACTGTCTTAAAATATGAATTTAAATGCTAGATTTGGAGTACTAATAGATGCCTGCTTGAATCTGCTCTATTCATAGGAATGTGAAGTACCACGAACCTGAGTACTGGAAATTTGGAGAGGAAGGGAATAAATACTTCCGTCATGCTACGGGGCAGATATACGCCGTTTCGAAAGATCTCGCGACTTACATTTCAATCAATCAGTATGTTTTGTTAATGCTATGCCATACAAAAGGGTGTCTGGTCAAATAAAAGAAAACTAACAATGTAAGCAACCTTTATCAGGCCTATCTTGCACAAATATGCAAATGAAGACGTGTCGCTTGGATCATGGTTCATTGGTTTGGAAGTTAATCACATTGATGAAAGGAACATGTGCTGCGGAACTCCACCAGGTCTGTTTTCTCATACTGAATGATGTCTCCTTTACATATTTGTCTTCTGCTTTGCGCTTATTGTGAATACAAACTCCACAGATTGCGAGTGGAAAGGGCAAGCTGGCAATGTCTGTGTAGCATCTTTCGATTGGAGCTGCAGTGGCATATGCAAGTCTGTCGAGAGGATCAAGGATGTACATGCTCGCTGCGGTGAAGGAGATTCAGCAGTTTGGAGCGCCCTTATCTAGCACATACCCTCCTTTTGCCCGTAAATATGTAGCATAGTTGGTAAGCTCTCATGGTGGGCCTGCATAGGCAAACACCCCTGGTGAACTCGACAAGACCAAGGATCATGCCCCATCGAATATAATCTGGAACTGCAGCAAACAGGACGTTGCCAATGTTGCTTTGGCTTGCCGGTTCTATGGCATCACGTAGGTTATGGGATGCTTGTGGAGATATTTTGTTAGATGGCTTGCTGCCTGTCACGATTGGCGACTTTGGTGCGGTTAGGATTGAGACCAAAGTAGGGGTTGCAACTGATGTACTGATCTTACATGTAGCCATGTAGGGGGAGTTTCAGCTGGTGCGTATGGAGGTAGAGTTCATGTAATGTAGAGAACATTTTTCATGCAAATTTTGACATTCTTTTTGCTGAGTTAATGAAAAAAAATGTACCATGATGTAACATATAGCCCTGTAGGATTAAGACTAGGATTGATGCGGCAGTTCAGCAAATTTTCCTAAGCAGTCTGGTGGAAGGGCTACCATTACGTTATGGGTTTTTACCAAAAAAATTCACGAAGTTACAGTTTTATGGAGAACACGGGAATTTTGCAACAGTCTTCATATGAACTTCAGAAGATGTTTTCACTACCACACGCTAAAAGAGCATCACGGATCCGTATGATGTTACACAAACATATAATTTGGATCCAAATTGACCTTTGAGACACATATATAGCCATATTCACCTTCTCATGTCAAAAACCCAGTATACCACAAATAAAAGATGACCTGTTAGAACAGAGCCTATTCTTTCATAGGGCAGCACAGCCATGTGAGTTCATGATCAGACTTACATGAGCTACTCCTGGGGAAATGCGGCGAAACCCCAAACTCCTTTCAGTGTGCAAAAAAACTGTCAGAACTATCTGTGAACACTAAATCCCTAACTGTTGGACATTCATCAAAAGAAAAGAAAAGAAACGATATCGCCATGTTAACAATCCAAGACAAAAACTCATGCCAAAAATGATCGCCATCTGTTCTCAACGTCTTTACATGGTCAATGCTGCTCGAAGATCTGTAGGCATTGCATTTTCCGAACAACTCCTCTGTGGTATCCTGTGGTCTCTGCTACCTGCTTTCTGAAGAATTTTGCTAGGTTCCCATTGTCTTTAGCCCCTGTACTCTTTATGCTGCTGCAGCTTCTCATTTAGCTCTGCCCATCAATAAGGTGGAGAATACTCTTGATGTTATCATTGGACAACATAGACTGAAGCTTCTTCTTGAGTTCCTCACAGCCTTTTACCTGCACAGGATTGGAATTTATGTCAAAGAAGGTGGTGACAATGGTGAAATGGATAAAATGAAATAATAATCACTGGAAAGGCTGAAAGCCGGAAATATTTGACCGCTGAGAAGTTAAGGATGCAAAGAAAGGCTTACAGTGTCCGCAATCTCATCGAATTCCAAAGGTTCGACTTGCACATCTTCTCTCCAACCAAGCAATATCAGGAAACGCTTATCTTCGGGAGAAATGTCAGCTGGATGGTCCTCATCACCTGGTTCAGTAACCTCTGATAATGAACTAGCTTCCTCATTGCCAGACTGGGACCTATTCCACCCATCATCAGAATCTGCAGGTGTTGAGGACACACTGCCTTCAGCACTGTCTGACAGGGATGCCTGAAATCCTTCATCACCTGTGTCAGCAGGCTCCGATGATGAGTAAGCTTCTCTGCTTTCCACTAGAAGCTGCCGAGACATCCCATCTGCAACAGTTGGTTTCAGGGATGGAATACTCTCCTCAGTATCAGATAGGTGCCTCTGAGACCCCTCGGGAGAATTTGCTTCTTCACAGAAACACTTCCCCTGCCCCGTGCATTCCACTTCAGAAGGGAATGAGGAGAAATCATTTCCAGGACTAAGAGAAGAATCCTGCTTCACATCAACTAAGCTGGATGGAGATGGCTGATTCCCTGACTCAAAGGCTATGCTCGAATCATTTGAAGACTTGGTCCGTAACGTTGCAAAGAATTTATGCCTGTCTCTTGCATTTGATTTTCTGTCGCCGCATGGACCTTGCAGGGGCAGAGGACGTTCATTGGTGCTAATCTTCAACTTTTGGCTCACAACCGGCTTTTTCTGTGTATCCATTGAAACCAAAGGAGTTGGAGGTGGACTGACAGGTTTGATAGGGCAGTCTTTGCCAGTGTGTGCAGTACCGTTCTGCTCTCGACTGAGGACTTGGAAACTTCCTGACTGAGAAAGCTTTGAAATATCGGCTTTAACTGGAGCTCTAATAGAACTATTGGCAGACTGTATTTTAAATTGTTGTAGAGTCTTACTAGATCCAGTAGGATCTCCAAGCCTTGTACCTTTTGTTTTCAGAGAAAGCACCTGGACAATGGTTGAAAACAATAAGTTAAGGACATATAAACAAGGTTGATTTCCGACAGGCATAAGACTGAATAATTTTTTCTAGAACATACGCATGCAATTAAACTTCAATGAAACTGTACGTGAACAACCAGTACATATAACATGTAAATGCACATGGTTCTTATCAACTATTATACTTTGCTTATTTGCATAGGAAGAAAACCACATGCCCCCATAACTAATAACCTGAAAAACCCACAGCTACAACAGAGCTATCATTCATAGTCCCTATTGTCATCTAGTTTGAATGAGAGTAATGCATATATGCATCAAAAAATACACAATACTTAAGGAGATGTCAATGTAGCACTGCAATATTTCACATAGAAAACTAAGCATCCCCACACTGATGTGAAGCTAAGTGATAAGGGGGCATCATCACTTCATGCAATGTTCAGCTAATAGCAAATATGTGGTTATACTAAAAGGAAAAAAATATGGAATGTACATTTGAGCATGCCAGTAAAATAATTTCATTATATCCTTTATTCTACCTTGAATTTTCTTTCTGATGAAAAATTATTTGGGGGTATAGTGTAGCTCCATAATCAATTGTTTCCTTTTTTATGTGCATTGCAAGCCCAATCTGCTATATTGCCATATGTCAAATCATTTTAACTGGTATATATAAATCATATCATAACATGTGCTGTCAACAGGATATTTCAAGGTTTCTCAGCCAATCCGATTATGAAGAATGCTGTATATCCAACAACTAAGGAGCAAAATTCAAAACGGCTAAGGATTGCTGATGTCTTTAATTGCTACAAGTACCCACAACTTGATTATGCTTGTCCAAAGGCTGCATGATCATAAAATTGATGGATGGCATAGATATACAATTCTAAATGGACTACTATTCACATCTGAAGGAAATATATTAGGAACTTACAGAAGATTTGCTTGCTGGAGGTGTAAGTGGTCTTAGAGTATACTGCCTTAAGGTTCTTTCTTCGATCTTCTGAGTGTCCATTGATAACTACAATTAAAAAGGTACAATCTTAAGAGCGTGAAATTCTGAATTGAAATTTTCTAATATCACATTGTAAGCATTATGCAATGGTTCACTGGTTACCTGAGGACCACTGGAAATTCTCGGAGGAGCTTGCATCACTGTCTCTGCCATGCTTAATGCAGTACCACTGTTTGGCATCACTTCAGTCTGTTTACTAGGAGTAATTTGTAATATCGAAGACATGGCTGTGCTTTTCTTTACATCACTTAATAAAGGAATATCTGCTAGCACGGAGTTCCAGCAATCAGATGGAAGAGGAACATTCTGAATTGGAGTGCTGATACCAGGAGATGGGACTTTGCTTATGCCTTGCCTTCCATTTTTCTCATCCAAACTAAGCTGCGGAAATTCTCGCTCAAAGGTTATGCTAGCAGCATTGCTGCCATTGCTTACGACGTTACTGACAGAAGCATTGCTGGCTGAGGTCCGGACAGAAGCGTTGCTTATAGAGGTCCCAACAGCAGTATTGCTCATGAAGGTCCCCACAGCAGCATTGTTAAAAGAGTTAACAACAGCAGTTCCAGTACTGGCAACAGTATTGCTTTTGTCATTGCTTCTAGAAGAACTAACTCCATTATTTCTAGAGGCACTACCATTATTCAAGTTAACTACTTCCTTAGTCCATGTGTCTGCCTTCGAGCGGGCTCGATTCATCCAATCCCTTTCAGATCTGCATGTGCCAAAGGACTTGAAATCGTGACGATCTGCAGCAGTCGACCTACTCTCCCTGTCACGGGAATCAGAGTCCCTCTCCCGATCCTTGTCCCTATTCTTTCCGAAATTAGCATATCCCCTTGACTTCCCCATTGCATCCCGGTCAGGCCTCCGAGATACATTCGAGCCTGAACTTCTCCGTGATGAAGACTGCCGGGAACTACGGTCACAGTCATGTCCAGATGAATGGTTTCTTGCTGAACCACCAGTACCTTGGTAATCTAAAGCATCCAAGAAAAAAACACTTGCCATTAGCATTACTAACAGTTTTGCAATGCAGAACAAAATGACTGATAGTTGATTGGCAGGTAGGACACTACCATAAATCCATTTGAAGACACTCATTGTGATATCAGTTCAACAAACAAATAGCTTGCACATCAGTAGTAAACTCAAACATTGGAAAACTAAATCACATAAATTCATCGCAAAAATGAGTTTGCAAAATGGACAAAACAAGGTTGCACCTGAACAAGGCAACAGTGATACTATGAGCAAATCAACATAGTACGCAAAGCCACCACAGTGCAATGATGGCATTTATTTCTAAACATGACCTAAGTAATTGCATTAAAGTAACCAGCTAATACAGTGCATTGTTCTTCCTGAACAACCCAAAAACTAGTTTAAGCATAACTTTCCGACCAACTCAAATGTCATTTTAGTTACAACATATCGGTTTGCAAATATGTGAAATCTTTTCCTTTTCTACTCATCATTTTTCCATAACATATGAATTAAATGCTGATTTAGTGCTCCAATAAGAGAGCCGTGTAATAACTGAAAGGTGCAAATATACATCATGTACCATTAACACCTCCCTTGTTTTATGCGCGTAAGACCAATACAAATATATGTATTTTTCAACCAACAGCGTTGCAGCAATTATAAATCGTATCCAACACATATCTATAGAATTATCAATTCAAGCCAATAGAAACAATATGTTTGTCTAGCGTTTCCTTGGAGCCAGCTTCAGTAAGAAACATATGAATTCCTTAATCACTCCCATAGTTGCTCCATCTCAACCATCTGGTCCGTCCAAGAATCGACCTCCCAGTACAACGATATCCACATTCCCATTATCAAGAGTACCACATCTAGAAACTGCCTCTAAATTGCATGGCCACAGTAGCACGATTACATCCATATACGATACACACTGTTCCTATCTAAGGATAGAAATTATGATGTTTGGTGCATGTGAAGCACACGGACAAATAAAAAACATCACTTGCACAAGCGTTACTTGGTTTCAAAACTAGCAATCCCAATGCGGCTTTATAATTGCATTACGCCTATAGCGCAGCACCACACTCTAGCATACGACAACAGACTCAAAATTGGCAAGGCCAGTGGAGTTCACCTGAGCGGGAGGAAGCTGTAGCCCAGATGTTTGCGGCGCCTGCTGCCCTGTCTTTCTGCAGCCATTCCGGCTTCAACGTGGGTGTGTCCTGCTCCATGGCAGCAGGCACCACTCACCGTCCACCCACCGGCCGCGGTTGGGAGGCCGGGCCAGGGGTGGACCTGCCGAAGGGCATGGGGGGTTCAGATGAACCCCCAAAATTGCCGGGGCAGAAAAACTGCACCTGCCCGCTCCTGGGGTGGATTGCTCCTGCGCGCTGGAGAAGACGGACCTAATCCAACCATGGAAGGAAGATTAGACTAGATTAGATTACAGATTACATTAGCAGGGTACCACGAAGTAGATGAATCCGGGCCGGTACCAGGGGCGGGGAGGGCGTCGCTTCCCGATGGCTCTGGCGGGAGGAAGGAGGACCCCGGATTGCCGCGCCCTGTCGGTCGCCGGCCGGGCGGCGAGGCCGCCGATGGCGAGGCGCAGCAAATTGCGGCGGCGGCGCGGCGGAAGAAACCCTCCGCGAGGATTAAACCCCCCAACCTTCCAGAGGCCTAGGTCTTTAGATTAGGGCGCCGTGGCACTAGCACCGCACGACGGGCGCCTCCGCCTTTGCTCGGATTAACTACCAAAGAAATCAAGGGGAAAAAAAAAGTTCGTGCGGGAGGATGAAGAACGCGGCGGCGGCGGCGGTGGCGAGATTGGCTTCGTCGTCGGATTGGCGGTTACTCCCGGCGAGACGCTTGCGTTGCCCTCGTCGAATTCGGCGGCTGCGGTGCGGGTGGGAGGGGGGCAGGGCAGCGGAAGCGAACAAAAAGAAATTTTTTCCAGAGGATTACGGATATATTCGTGGGTTTTATAGGATTTGGGACGCTACAACTCGGATGAATTACGGTTGGTTTGTTGGACAGGCAGATGAACTCTGCCTCCTCCCTCTTTTCTTTTCACTAAAATAGTGATTTTTTTTAAGAGTTGTGTATATATTACGTCTTTTATTATAAAATATTATAATTTTTCTTAAATTGTGGATATTTTTAATGATTCATTCTACATTCTTAAAATTTGTATAATTGACATGTCATGGAAAAGGAATTTGGATAATGTATGAATGGTTAGTTGGAGAAATAGGTAACTTGTAATTGATTTTATTGTGTTTTGCAAGTTGAATAATTAACAAACCTACAGTGCACTACATGGTTTTGTAACAAAATACTGAACCTTTTATTACAAATAGTTTTTTAATTACTTTGGGTAGGAGATAAAGTAAAAATAACACACTTATGGTATGTTAATAATCCAATGCAGCAGAAGAAATTATAAAAGATTTGTATTTTTCGAACGTATAACATATTAAAATGGAACACGTGAAGCACATGTAAAAAAAGGCATAATCATTTATATCCGCCTCATGTATTCTCTATCACCCACACATAGTTATTCCATTCATTGCACTTGATCTTATATATATCGGACCTTACATACAATCTAGCAAATGCCATTCTATTTTTAACTCAACTTCATCTTTATTCACCTTCTCACTTATGATTATTTTTAAAGATCTCTAGTAGGAGGGTGCATTTTGCTAGTGGTTTTTAATCAATAAATTTATGGGTCCATCCTTTACGATCATCTTGATTTTCTCTTTTCCTTCCATTTTCCTCTGAATGATCCTCCGAATGAGGATGAGATCTTTCTCGGCACTAACAAAATAATAGGGACATCACAAGAAGCTACGCGTTTAAATCATTCGTTTATAGTTGCATTCCTCTTCTGTCGAAGATGAGAAGTAATAAAGCCTGTTAGCTTGAGTTTTTTTACAACCGCTGCGGCTGCAGAACTGCAGTTTTATTCTACATTCATATTATGTTATTTTGTAATGGCTACATCAATCTTGTGGCTGCAGCCGTTACTGTTGGTCGGTTGTTGTTGCAGCGTAGCCGTAGGCTGCAGGGCGAGACTGAGGTATGTTTTTACTAGGTTTTACCGTCTTTAATTTAGGGACGATCCTACCCAGCGACTATCCACCACCACCACGCCGTCATCTCGGCCCGTCACTTTTGTTTGCCGGCTGCTGTATGGACAATGGAAGGCCACGGATGAGCTATTCCTCCGCCGACCTCAGCATTACTGGCGTTGCCTCCGGCAGCGCCTGTCCTCAGCCGAACCTTCGAGAATACTGGTGCAGGGGAGGGGGGACTACGGACCTAGAACCCTCGACCCCGACCGGCGCTGCGCGTTTGCGGCGGAACGGACCGTGGGCGCACGCTTCTGAGTGAACCGGAAGCCCAAGTCCCGACCGAGCCCAACGCAATCCAGCCCGGCCCAAACAAACTTCCATAGCAGACCAGACAAAGACCTCCCTCGTGAAGAATCCGCACGCTCTCGTCTTGCGTCTCTTCTTCTTCCCCACCGCTCACTTGGGCTCTCATTTCGAGATCCCCACGCCTGACCGCCTCCGCCTCGACTCGATCCCGATCTCCTCCTCCCGCCGCCGCCGCGAGGTCAGTCCCTACCACCTCCACTCCCGCTCCCCCTTCCCTCTCGTCTCGCCCGCTCGGTCCGGTTTCGGTTCCGCCCGCGTCTCTACTCCGCGCACCCACTTCGTTGTGCTTCCTCGACCCTCCACGTCTAGGGTTCGCGTGTGCGGGCGCCACCTCCCGTCGCTGAGCCCGTCTTCTCCCACCTTTTTGGCTTGCTTGCGCCGCCAGGGTTCCGCGTCGTTCTCCGTTCCCGCAGTTCGGGCGGATCTCCCCTCGTGCGGCCCCCATTTCTGGGCAAGCGGATACCTTTTTTAGATGCCGCGTAATATCCGTGCGCTTCCTGAGCCGCGGTCGATTATCCGCTCCTGTTTAACCTAAGGGGAGATGATATTGATGCGGTTTAGCCGGGGAAGGGAAGCAAAATGTTTGGCCTTGTTGTTTTGCACTCCGTGTACTGTGTGTAGCAATTTTATTTAGGATTTGTTATTTGGGTCTTCAGGGTTTGCTTAGTGAAATCTACTAGCCTGACAGCAAACCATATTTTACAGCAGGTGTGAGAAACAATTGCTAGCGAGTCTATAAAAATGGAATTTTTATCACTCTTTGATGCTTACTGGTATATCTCCATGAAGAAAAGGTGGTGTGGGCCGAAAAGGGACCTAATTTTTTTACCCTTGGAAGTTTTATGACTTGTGATATTCTGTTGCTGTTGATCAGTAGCAGTAAACATGAACAACTGAACATTGCCATCAGTGTTGGGTGTTATGCTTGACATGTTTGGCGTGACTCAAGAGTAGAGCATAGCATTTTATACCGTGTTATACGTACTTTTTATTTTCTTTTTATTGTCCAAGTATTCTAAGAAATGGAAGTAACTCACCCCCCGTTACATGCAGCTCGGGTCCATATTGAAATGCATTTTATTCCCTTCATATTTTTTTAATTCAGAACCCTACCTTTATTAACTTGCTGGTGGTGCACTGTTGCATGTGCATGCGCTAGTGAGAGATGATAGTACGTTACTACTTTTGTTCTTTTTTGTTTGTTGTTTTCGCTTGTCCAAGGTGTTCTCTTTTGTTTGCCGTTATAGATTTCAGGAAGAGATGTAACTACATGCCCCTACCCTATTAAGTGTTTGCTACGTTATCCAATATGCACTTCCTTTGTTCGTTGGTTATCATGGCTGATTAAAGAGACATGCTAAGTAAATGTGCTAGTCGGGGAATAGTGACATGCTATAGCTTCCCTTAACACCCATGCGCAAAGCTATAACGACAAAAAAAAAAAGAACAGATGGAGTTCGTCTTAATAGCTGCTTGATGTATGTCCTAGTAGGTTAAAAGTGTATGTTTTTTCTCATTCAATTTATTTGTCATTCGTATGGTCTTTCATGCATATATCGACAAAACCGCAAACACATTACTATTTTTGTATTCTCAGATGCATGCTGTAATAGTTTATTCCATGTGTGCTTTTCCCTTCTTTCATTGCTCACTTGGGATTCAATCACAACTGTTTGCAAATCTTAAGTATTTGAAATATCGTGTCAATTAAAGGTATTTGAAATATATGGGATTTATTTTGCTAATATTTTTTTGTTACTTGAAATATAGTTTTATTTCCTGGTAATTGCTATTACAACTGACTTTAACAGTTTTTACATTTTTTTTCAAATGATATATGTACTTGAAGATAGGCAGTGGTTTTAGATTTGCAGTTGTGTGAGGTAGCGGGTCAGCTTCCCTCTATGTTGGATTCTTGTTGTCCTACCATGTCGGTCAAGTTGGTCCTATTTTAAGGGAAGGAGATTTTGAGAGACTTCACTTCAGTTCATGCTTATCTATCTCTAAACTTTCCTATAAATAGGATCCTATCAACCTAATATCTAAAGTTACTAACTTGTGTTACTAGCAAGTCTTACTAGCAAGATGTGTAAGCTCTCCAACAGAATGTTTGCTTTCTTTCTGAACTCTGAAGTGCTGGCTGTTATATATGCACAAGCATGTATCAAAATTCGTAGCTAATGTATGCATTATTTCTCTTGTCATTCTTGCAGCTGCCTTGCACAGCCAGAACTCTGAGCGATGGCGAGATCACCAAGAGGCCGCAACCTGCAAGCTCGTCAACGTAGGTCAGCTTCTTCTGATGTGCCCTTGTGCTCCTGGAAGACAAAAGGAACAGGCAAAGAAAATGATATGTCAGTGACCTCTGAGAAGAATGAATGGAAAGGTGCCACTTGCCCAGTTTGCTTGGAGCATCCACATGATGCCGTCCTCCTCCTGTGTACCTCTCACCACAAGGGCTGCCGACCATACATGTGTGGTACCAACTACCGTCATTCTAACTGCCTTGAACACTTTAAAGAAGCTTATGCAAAGGAAAAAATGGCCCTTGATGTTTCAGCAGAGTCTGCACCTGGCCTTCCCTTGTCCTCGAACACACAACCTGCAAGCAAGCAGCAATGTGCAATGGAACTTGCTTGCCCTCTCTGCCGTGGCGAGGTTAAAGGATGGACAGTGGTTGAACCTGCTCGTCAGTACCTCAACCGGAAGCGTAGAACCTGCATGCATGATGGCTGCTCCTTTGTTGGCTCGTATAAGGAACTTTGCAAGCATGTGAAGTCCAAGCACCCTTCAGCAAAACCTCGTGAAGTTGATCCTGCTGTTGCAGATGAGTGGAAAAAGTTTGAATGTGAGACAGAGCGGCAGGATGCAATCAGCACTATTAGGGCCATGAACCCAGGAGCTGTGATCATGGGGGATTATGTCCTTGAGTTGAATGGTGGTGGCAGCAGCCATTTTCCCTCTGATGGAGATAACTTTGACTTGGAGGAAAGGCTCAACTTCTTCACATCCTTAGATCGCACTCTGAATGAGAGGATTGACTTGTATGACTCATCAGATGGTGGTTTGGATGAGGGCTTTGACTTCTTGGCGTCCTTGTTTGCTCGTGGCAGGAGAATCTCTACTAGAGATTCATTCAGCAGGGCTTATAGAAGACATAGGGAGAGGCCTAGGCGTTCAACTAGCTCTGTTGATGCTTCTGACATTCAGCATGACTCAGTTAGCACTCAAAGGGGGCGGACTGGTACTGTTCGGGCTGTAGGCAGAACTTCACGGCGGATGGTGGCTCATACAAGGCCAGCACGTGGCAGCTGAGAGATGAAATCACTTTGGGGGGTTTGTTCATGCTATCCATCTGCAAGGGGTGCAAAAATAACACACCGTGGCAAGCTGCTGCCTGGTGGTCAGATGCCCAGCATGTTCTTCCTTTCCATTTTTTGTCCCATTGCTGAGACGGCAATAGTGGATATAGGTTGGGATGGAGATCTCTGTTCGGCAGATGGCGATGCCTGTATGATGGGCTCCGTGATCTGCATACAGTTTTGGGCTGAAGCAGCTCCGCATTTCCGGTGCTGCCTTGCATGGATTTTGTGAATGCCCTTGCCCTGAGCTTTCTTTCCCTTTCTGTTGGTCAAAGCAAACTGCAAACGGGTGATTGTTTCGGCAGCAATTGCTGTTTGAGAGTTAGATGTCAGTGTCATGAACAAATCCAGCATACAGATTACTGCATAGTGCTTGTGTTTTACGGTGTTGAACTGTTTGATGTAGTTTTGTGTCGATATGTTGTGGCCGTTGGATGGCTTGGTCGAGTCGAAACGTGTGGTCCGAACTTATTTGCCATGAGAGCATCTTCTTATGGTTCTCCTGTATCATGCTGCTACTGCTAGGGTGGTTTGCCTGGTGGTAAGCTGGTAGTCGAAAGTCTCAATACAGCTGTGGCTTACGGGACTTGTTTGTAGTTGTTTATTTGCTTTATAACAAATGAAACAGTATTGACATGGTGTTCCCGTCGAATCTGTAGTCTGGTAGAGTCAGTCGCTCGTCCGGGTCGTCCCATGCAAATTGGCTTGATGTTTAATTGGTGAACGCTAACCGTATCAGACTGGGACTGTGAAATCCTTAGATGAAAAACGACTTGGCTTGATATAACGATGTACTCTCTTCCTTTGTTCCAAATTATAGTTCTAAAGTTCCAAATTATAGTTTCAAATTATAGGTCATTTTAACTTAATTATCCTTTGTTCTAAATTATAGGTCATTTTAATTTAATTATAGGTCATTTTAACTTTTTTGATTCATAGATTTTGCTATACACTTAAAAATATCCTAATAATATTTATGAACCTTAAAAAAGTCAAAACGAAAAATGAAAAGTCAAAACGAACAGTAATTAGTAATTTGAAACGGAGGGAGTAGCTCGTTAAAACGAGTCAAAACAAAAACAAATAGTAATAGTAATTAGTAATTTGGAACGGAGGGAGTAGCTTAAAAGTCAAAACAAATAAATAGTAATTAGTAATTGGGAACGGAGGGAGGAGGCTGTCAAAACGAATAGTAGTAATTAGTAATTTGGAACGGAGGGAGTAGCTTGTTAAAATGGACAAAACGAATAGTAATTTGGAACGGACGGAGTAGCTTTGACAAGGTGAGATGGGTTCTTTAGTTTAAAAAAGACAAACTTTGTAAGTTTTGATCAGGACCAACGAGTAATCAAATCGTAAGCATTTATAAAACTTACAACGATGTCTCATATCAAGGCGCCTTTCAATTTAACGTCGACTTTGTATGTGGGGATAGCACTGTTGTTGAAAGACTTTCTTGATACTAAAATACGGCTTATGAACTGTTGAGTATATGGTAATCAACAAATCAACCTGGGCAGCTAACATCCTGACTATCATCATCGTCAAATCAAATGAATCTACACTGCACAACCATCAGAATTTCTGCCCTCTAGAAAGAAACGGCCAAAAGTAAGAAGAATCATCTACAATACTACGGATGGATCGAAACAAAAGCACTGCACTATCTGCACTCGATAATTTGTACAAACTGGTCTGGTATGCGAAGTGAAGCTCTGCATCAGGGATGGGGGGGCACGGGAGGGAAAAGGAGAGGGAGGTGGAAGCTCTGCATCAGGAGATGCCAACCGTCTTGCCGAGCAGCCACATGACGAGCGAGAACTCGATCATGAAGAGCGCGTGCAGCCACGCCCGGTCCACCACGAAGCCGTACACCGTGATCCCCGCCCGGTTGTTCTCCAGGTACGTCACTGCAGGAAGAAGATGCAATCAGCCGTCAGGAATTCAGGGTCATCATCAGCAATACAAGAAAAGGAAAGGAAGGATGGGATTGCTTACCGAGCGCCTGCCTCTTCTGGAAGCAGATGTTGTTGGCCTGGAAGGGGACGTACTTGGGGTCGTCGAGGGAGGAGGTCTCGCTGCCGCAGTCGTCGTCGTCGTCGCTGCCGGACTCCTCGCCGGCGGCGACGCGGTAGGCGTTGGCGGGCGCCAGGTAGCCGGCGGTGGGGGGTAGGTCCGGGTCCCGGTCCGGGTTCTCCAGGTCGTTGTCGAAGGCTTGCACCGTGGCGTCCGCGTGCCACGCCGCCGCCACGCTCGTCATCGCCTGCGTCTTGTGCGTGATCTTCGCCGCGCTGTGCAGGCACACCAGCAGCCCCGCCACCAGGCTGATCGAGGACAGCTGCAAAGCAAAGCCACCGAAACTCACTTGATTAGCCAAACAAACGATTAACCATTCTCTGTTTACCATCTTACAGATTCGATTCGGAGCTGAAAAGAACATAGAATTTCCCTAGAAAAGAAGTCGCATGTCAGTACTGAAAATTTATGTAGGAGTAATTCGTTGGCCATCTATGGACATTTTGCTGAGCAGATCTACCTGCACAACCTCCAGAGGTGAGACACACAGCCAGCTACTAACCTAGCTGTTGCCGTGGACTATGTGGAATTGGGGGAAACGGCGCTGAGGCTGACGATGAGTGGTGTGGGTTGATTGGACTTGCTACCTCTTCTATGGTGTCTGAACATGTGTGTTCCTTTCGGGGCATGCAACTCCTTCTATGGTGTCTGAACATTTGAGTTCCTTTCGGGCCATGCAAGCTTTTTTCTGGAACTTTCCATTTACAGCTGTCCTCGCTCAACCTGATTTGGCATTTCTCGCTGTACACCAAACCCACTGAGATACTACTACTAGTACTGACAGACTAGATCTTGAATCTCGAAGCTGGACATCTACGACCAACATGCATTTTTGGTTTCCAGCTAAAGATTCTAATTCCAGTTTACTATGTATATTTCTGTACTCTGCCTCTCTGTTCTACGCACTACTACTGGTCTGTTCCACTATTATTCAGAAAAAAATGGCATATAAAGTATTCAATCATTATTATCAATACATTTTAAACTAGTATTCAATAATTCATGACACATCGAGCATTACTGCCCACATGTTCATGTCCCTTGATTTGGTTCCATCCAAGGGCTGGATATGTTAGATGCAGTCTCTTTTGCGATTGGTAAAAAGTTGACTTAATTGCGTTCTTTTTCTGTATCTACTCTGAATCCTTAACGCACAAACTTAATTTGTTGTCATAATCAATCCATGATTCCTTTAGGAAAAGAAATGCAGAGCCTTCAGTTAAAACTGAAGAAGCAGAGGATACTCACCGCGAGCTCGCCGGCGGTGGCGAGGTTGACGACGGAGTGCGGCCTGGTGGCGGCGAGCAGCGCGGCGAACTGGGTGGCGGAGACGAGCACGAGGCTGCAGACGATGAACTTGCGGTAGCGGTGGCTGATCTTCCTGAGCTGCTCCCTGATCCGGCGGTGGTGCTGCAGCACGGTGCCGACGTCGGCGAACCTGCCGAACTCGCGCGCGAAGCCCACCATCCGCAGGATCTGCAGGTAGCAGATGACGCGGAAGAGCACGCAGACCATGAAGAAGAGCGCGACGCGGTACACCCAGGAGGCGACCTCGAGCGCGCACGCCGCGGCGGCCCACCACGGGGACCGGAGCGGCGGCCCGGCAGCGGTGGTGGGGGCGGCGGCGCAGTAGTACCAGTAGGCCTTGTAGGCGGCCTCGGCGAGCGCGCAGGGGAGCACGAAGCAGGCGAGGACGCGGAAGGAGCGCGCGAGCTGCGCGGCGTACCCCACCTGCACGTCCTCGGAGTCGCGGCGGAGGCTGTCGAGGTAGAGGAGGCGGCGCAGGCCCCCCGAGCGGCGGAGGAGCGCGCGGAGGGAGACGTAGGCGAGCGTCGCGGCCAGGGTGAGGGAGACCTGGACCTGCCCGTCGTAGGGCCGGCCGCCGTCGGGGCCGGAGAGGAGGAGCGCGGCGGCGGGCGCGGCGACGGCGAGGAGGAGGAAGACCGCCCAGGAGCCCGCGGCGGCCAGGCGCGGGGAGGAGGAGTGGTCGATGCAGAGCCAGGCGAGGCAGGCGCGGAAGCTGCGGAGCTCGTCGCGCGCGTGCGAGGAGCAACGCGCGAACCGCGCCGCCGCGGGGGAGGGCTTCCCGCCCGGAGGCTGCTGCGGCCGCAGCAGCGGCGACGCCGACGACAAGTCCGCCATCACCGCGCGCGCGCGCTCGCTCGCTTTCGTGGCGGGCCTTGGGTGTCGGGGAGGGAGCGGGGAGTGGAGGAGGGCGAAGTGGTGGGGTGAGGTGGCTCTGTCTGTGCGCGGCCGCCCGAGCCGAGACGTCGGGAGACGGAGAGATGCGCGCGGCGCAGGGGGTGGACGTAGATGGCGCGCCGCGTTCGCGAGCCGCGACCTGGGGCGTTGCCGCGTCGGGTGCCGCGCCGGGATATATATGCCCTGTAGTGTGTTACGCACAAGGTGGCCAGATAATTGTGGACACACCGGCTGTGTTTGGTTGCAGGACCGAGTGTACCCTAAGCTGAATCCTAAGGGCGCGTTTGGATCCTCAGCTCCATCTTGCCTTGCTCTGTTGGGCAAACTAGCCTTGCCTAGCAAGGTTCGATCCAGCAAGGTGGTGGTTTGGTTCATTTGCTTGGCTTAGCAAGATTATTTGGCTAGCTGTTTGGTTACTTTGCTGAAAACTTGCTTTTGCTGGCAAGGTTGATGGTCTAATTGTTTGGTACTTTAGCTCGTAATGATCATCTCACCACTTTTCCTTACAGCTGAGATTACCTCCATCCATCTAATTCAACAAATGGTTTGAAAAATTTGCAAATCGTGCATCATACCAAGGCAAAGAAACATGCACTTGCATATTTTCAATTGAACAAGACAACTAGAGAACCATCAACACAATCAGGCATATGTCATACAAATTACACTGGTGCCATATATAGTTTCATAATAGCCAAAATATACATGATGCCGCATATAGCTTCATACGGTCAAAATATACAGCATGCCGCGCATAACTTCTTACGGCCAAAATATACACACTATGCCATTTTCATTTTCAAAGTGCCAAAATATACAACATGTCATAGGTCCATATTGCATGCCAAAAGTAGAAACCAGTAAGTCACTACCGTGAGCACTAACCAAAGTCATATGAGAAGAGCTTAAGGCACAGGATACCGGTCCATAACCCACCGTGCCACCCACTATTTGATGCTTTCCTCTGGCCGCCCCTTCAACATGCTAGCAATCCTAACATTTTCAGCAAGGTAAGTCTGCAGATCAAGGCGCACTGGCAGAGGATACTCCTCCATGTTGTCAATGATCTTGTAAATGCCCTCATTTGGATCAGTAACATGAGTGAAGCGCATGGTCTCAGACATGTTGTTCATAACACCAGTGACATCTTGAACCATGGCGTAATCATGCTTGGCTCGCTTCCCTTTCTTCTCTTTGTTATCTTCAGCCCGACGCTTGGAACCAATAGAGCGAGGGCTATCAGAATCTGGGAGAGTATCAGAATCGTAGTGCTTTGAAGGATCATTATCCGGATCAACTTGATCTTGGCCTTGTCTTCCATTTCCAGTGATATCATCATCTTGTCTTGGTGGGCAATCAAAAGGTGTTTGAAGAACACTAAACTCTCCAGTAGCATGTTTTCCTGTGAAGACAAACTCCATCTCATCATAGAATTGGATTGGAACATTATAGTACTTGGCTCTCTTATCATTATTCTGCATTAGAAATAGAACGTAGTATTTTATTAGTTACCAATGTGTAACAAAAGACCTGTATGTAACAAAAAAATTTAGACACGAAGACTTACAGATTTCATCTTCACAACCTCTATTTCATCATGGATTATCTTTTTCTGCACTTCATCAAAACTAGCACCACTTACAGACTTTGCATCCATGATCACTTTCCATTCACCCTTGAGTTTGTGGTACTTGTTGTAAACTTGTCTCGCTGTGAAGTTAGAACCATATTTTTCATTGATTCTTCGAGCACAATCCTCATGATGTACCTCCCTTAGAACTAGGGCATTCCCACACTCCTTAATTTTCTCTTTGAAATACAGAAGGAGATCTTCCACTTCCTGGGGTTGCCATATCACACTATTTCCAGTCATCCCCTACACATGAAAACTTAGAATTTGCATGATTATTAGGAACAATACTGCAGCACAAATGAATTCATGTTACAGCCCAGAGAAGACAAACATTAGTCTAAAAACAGGTACAACTTAAAATAGTACCACAATAATAGTCTAGAAGTGGTGATACATTAAAGATAAATGAATAATCTTACAAACTAGACCAGACAGACATCAAGCATCATCTCTAATAATTGAGTGCCTATTTTCAAACATCCTATTTGCAATGACATCCCTAAGCTAAGTCATCTGCCTTTGTTCTGCTCTAGTGTCTTGACGAAAATGATTGGAACGAGGATATAGCTGTCTCCATAATTCCTCAGAGTATACAAACTGATCAGCTCCCTCATTTTGCAAAATCCAATTATGAAGTATGCAGCACGCTATGACAACTCTAACTTGTGTAGGAAAAGGGTAGTATGGTTTATTCATGAGGATCTTGAATCGGTTCTTCAAAGTACCAAATGCTCTCTCAACTGTGGTGCGCAAAGAAGAGTGTCGCAAGTTGAAAAGTTCTTGTGGGGTTTAGGGTCTATTGCTGATCCACTCGCGTAAATGGTAACGAACTTGATGATATGGTGGTAAAAAACCTGGCATTGCTGCATATCCAGCATCCGCAAGATAGTACTTACCTAACATAAGTTTAAAATTGTCAAGCCACGTGCTTTGTTGTATTATATATATATATATATATATATATATATATATGCAAATGCATCAAAAGGAGTAGGAAAATCTTCTGGAACGCGAAGGCATTTGGATGATCAAGGGAGTGTCTCAAGATAGTAGAATCATGAGCAGATCCTTCCCAACCGGCACTCACATAAGTGAACATTAGATCAAAGTCAACAGCTACTAGCACATTTTGGGTTAGGAAGGGCTTTCTACCACGGAAATGATCTGCCATTCTTGCAGGAACATGGCAGGGTATATGGGTTCCATCAATAGTACCAATACAATCCTAGAATTATCAATTAGACATTGTAAATTTTTTACTAAAAAATTAGTTACGATGTTATATTTTTGAATCAGTGAAGCATACCTCAAAATATGGGTAGAATCTTGGGTTGTTTCTGATTTTTGAGGGTACATCCATCGATGTATGTCTAAGCATCTCAGGTCCAAGTTGTCCAAGAGCATACAACACTTGATTGAAATATCTACTAACAGTTTCGGCTGATCTTGTAAAATGAAACTTTATATCACTACTATTTTTCGTATGGCCTACTATTTGAAGAAACATGGCAACTTCTTCCTCAACAGAGCAATGCTAAGTATCCCTCAGTGCATCCATGGAACGAAACTTGGCACACAGATTGAAGAATACATGTTTACTCATTCTCATAAGATTAATGCAGTCTGAAGCTTGGCCACAATATAATTTCTCTAGGTATTTCATCCTGTCCCTATTTCTCTCCAAAATAGAATACCTTATAGGACTAGTTTTATTATTCATATAACCGATTACTGCCCAATATGCCACCATAGATGCAGCCATAAAAGCCAATTTTCTCTTGAAGTCTGAAGGGTTGTCCATCTAAAGGAATAATGAACTATCAAGCCAAAACTACTAGAGTACTTGAATGATTTCTCAAATATAAAATGAACATTTACTGCTCAAGAGAAGTGCAATATTTTCCTAATGAGAGGAAAAGATAGTACAAATATGCAACAATCTAGAAATCCCCAAACTGAAATTACTTAATGAACAGTATTGTGATTTCTTCAATCGTAAATTGGTTGTATGAAAAAAAATGAATCTTCAAATCAATAGATCACGACCAAGGATTAGAAGCTTGAATGGGGAATATGGGAGGCAATAGATCTGTGTGAGGAATCAGGAGAGAGGGTGAAGAACTAAAGAACTAGGGAATACGAGCAGACCTGCAAGTGAAGAGGCCACCTCTCGCTAGAGATGCTGCTGGGTACCTCGCCGGCGGTGGCGGAGGCGTGGACGTGGGAGAACGAGGCAGCTGGAGCGACCGTCGGGTTCAGCACTGTTGCGGCCCTCCACCCTCTCGGTGTCGTCCCCCTCCCCTCAGGCTATAGATAGGGAAAATGAGCAGACCTGCAGGTAGAGGACTATGAAGGGCGGTGACCTGAGCGCTCGCGCCATTTTTCGCTTTTTCCCATGCTTTTTTGCTCACCCCGTGCGCTCGCCTTGCTGGCACAGGAGAGCCAAATCGGCTCGCTCAACCTGGCAAGCTTTTCCTTGCTCATGGAGGTGAGTTTACCTGGCAAAGCTAGTTTTGGGGAGGACTACCAAACAAGTATCCTTGCTAGGCAAGGTTAGGTGGGCAATAGCCTGGCTGGGCAAGGGATCCAAAGGGACCCTAAGTTTAGCTAGTCTAAACTTAAGCTTAGTTTTAGAGATGTTTTTTCAAAATGGAAAGATTTATTAATTTCAAGTAACGTTATATCAAGGTGATACAACAGAATTTAAGAATTCCCTGCCTCTCCCAAAATGGTACACAACCTTAAAAAGAAAATACAAAGGCAGACCTTTCAATCTGAAGATTAGACCGTCACCCATGTACCCGGTAAAAAAGTCCTTGGCCATTTGCGCCAAGCATTGAGATGCCGCTACAACCAAACCTTTTGTAGTAGGCTTGTGGAGGATAGCCCATGTACGAAGCCAGTGTGTGATTGAGAAGATAACCTTAAAAAAAAGAATGTTGTTCATTTCTGCACAACCACAAAGACCAACATGTAGCCGTTGCTCCAAGTAACACTAAGGGTTTTAGGTTATGACTAATCCCCGTAAGCCACGTGCCAAACATATTTGCTACAATACGAGGTTGTGAAATACCAAAAGCCACATATATAACTGCCCAGATCATACGAGCAAGCCGACACTCAAAAAACAAATGTCGAATACTCTGCCCAGATCATACGAGCAAGCCGACACTCAAAAAAACAAATGTCGAATACTCTCATCCTTGTGACAAAAACAATATTGTTTGCTGCCCTACCAGTTGTGCTTAGCTAGATTATCCTTTGTTAAGATAACACCTCTACGTAGGTACCATAAGAATATTTTTATTTTTAATGAGACCTTTAATTTCCAGAGTCGTTTGTTGATATTGGGGACCTCGTTATAGATCGGAGCCAAATAATGAGACTTCACTGAGAACTCTCCATTTTGATGTAGGTTCCAGCGAAATTCATCTTCATGATGCTTAGCTCAATATTAGCAATTCGTGGAAGGAGATTGTTCCACATCACCAACTTGTTACCAATAATGTCCCTACGTCATGAGATATTTGGCAGGTTAGTGGCCAGCACCTCTACCACTGTATCCTATTTTCAGCAGGCTATATTATAAAGATTAGGATATTGATCCCGCAATGGTCTATTTCCTAACCACCTATCTTCCCAAAACCTTATCTGTGATCCATCCTTAATTATAAATGTCCCAAACTGAAAGAAATCCCGTTTAACCTTCATTAGACTCGCCCAACAATGGGAGTCTCCGGTTTTCCATTGTACTTGCACTAATGGCTTTGAATCTAGATATTTATTTCGCAAGATTTGTTGCCAGGCCCCTTCTGTTGTTAGCAAGCGGTATAACCATTTGCTAAGCAAGGTTGTATTCTTAACATCCAGATTATGTATCCCTAGTCCACCTTGTTCTTTAGGTTGACACAAGATATTCAATTTGGCTAAACGGTATTTTCATTTATGATCATCACATTGCTAGAAAAATCAAGATCGAAAGTAATCTATTTTTTAAAGGTCTCCCTTTGGAACCTCAAAGGACATCATGTACATAGGTAGACTACTAAGTACCAAATTAATCAAAGTTAGTCATCCCCCTGTTGATAGATTTTTGCCCTTCAAACTACTGAGCTGCTTTTGAAATCATTCTTCGACTTTTCTCTAATCGGTATTAGATAATTTCCTATAGTGAATTGGAACACCCAAATACCTCATTGGAAATGATCCTAGATTACATTCAAATAACTCTGAATAATGGGTCTCATAATTTTTGCTTCACTAAAGCAGAAAATTTCACTTTTATGAAAATTAATTTTCAAACCCCAAAAGCTGCTCAAAGGCACAAAGCAATAGCTTCATGTTGCGAGACTTCTCCAGGTCATGTTCCATGAAGAGGATAGTGTCATCAGCATACTGTAGTATGGATAAGCCGCCATCAACCAGATGAGGTACCACCCCACTTATTTGCCCATTTGCCTTGGCTCTATTAATTAGTATTGCTAGCATATCGGCAACAATGTTAAAAAGTATTGGTGACAAAGGGTCACCTTGCCGAAGACCTTCCTGGTTTGGAAATAAGGTCCGAGTTCTTCATTAACATTAATTACCACACTTCCACCTGATATGAAAGAATACACCCAAGATATCCATTTGGTGAGAAACCTTTCATCCGAAACCGTTTGAAGTAAGAATGACCATCGTACTTTATCATATGCTTTTTCAAAGTCATTCTTGAAAATTACTCCACTCTGTTTCTTACGGTGTAACTCATGAACGATTTCATGCAAGATGACGACCCCTAATAGGATATTTCATCCTCGCATGAAAGCTGTTTGTGTTGGGCTAATAATACGATCTGAGACCGAATTAATACAAATATTAGCAGCTTTAGTGAATACTCTGAAGCTCACATTAAGCAAGCATATTGGTCTTTATTGTTGTATGCGGTTTGCATCTTGGGCTTTTGGTATTAGTGTTATGATTCCGAAATTGAGGCTAAAGAGAGGTATCCCCCCTTATGTAAGTCATGGAACATCTCCATTAGATCCCTTTTAATGACGTCCCAAAACCTTTGGTAAAATTCAGCTAGGAACCCATCCTAGCTTAGCGTCTTATTATGTTCCATATCAAAAACAGCATCCCAAATCTCCTTTTCTATAAAGGGGCCGTAAGGAATTCATTCTCGACTGAACCGACCTGTGGGATATCATCTATTTTGTTCTCATCCAATGAGAATCCGTTCTCCTCTAATGGCCCAAATAATTCTTTATAGAATTGGGTGATGTAATTTTTTTTAAATTATTTTGAGCCTCAATTTTCCTGTTTTCATGTTCCAAGGAGAATTATTAGAGATGTAATAAGATCGTGTTTGGTTGCGTGAATTATTGGAGTAAGTCTGGCATGTGTATGAGCGTGTTTGGTTTGGTGGCTTGACTAAGTTGAATTCACCTTGCATTCAATGAGGTGAGTTTTAGCTCGGTCACCTCCTAATTTTCTTTCTTGTCCCCAACCACTGCTCCTTTTCCTCCTTCACTTCTTCCAAATTGCAGCAGGAAATCACAAAAGGTGATTGCTCTCTTTCCTCCTTCAGTTCTTCGAAATCACAGTGCAGACTTCCCTTTTTTTCATTTTCCTAATCTAGTACTCCCTCCATCCCAAATTATAGGTCGTTTTGGCTTTTTTAGATTCATAGACTTTGTTATGCACTTAGATATACCCTATGTCTAGATGCATAATAATATCTATGCATCTAGAAAAGCCAAAACGACCTATAATTTGGAACGGAGGGAGTACAAAGTAAATCGAGCAAGACTAGAAGGATCTCAATTTTGGTCACTAGCTCATTTTGATGCTTGCTCGATAGGAAATGTGCTTGCTCGATGCGGCAGTGATGTAACCGCAATTTGGTGCCGCACAACTAAGATGGCAATCCATTTGGAAATTGGGGCTCATTGCAGATTTTTTTAAATGAAATAGGCAGAAGAGCTGTCGAATATATTAAAAATAAAAATAAGCCTAGACTAAGCACAACAACATACATCACCACCAGCCGGTTGGATTGGGATATCAACACAGCTACGCTCCTCAACTCGAGCTCAACTCAACAACAACAATATCCGTCCGGTTGGATTGGGACATCAACATGGCCATAGCACTCAACTCAACAACAAGATCAATTGGTTGTATTGGGGCATCAACACGCTCTACACAATGCCATTACTCCAAATAACTCCTTAGCACCATTGTAAACATCCTAGCACCACCTGTAAATTCTTGATCTTTTTTTTTGTCTCTACAATAATTTGAGAAATAGTGAAAATAAAAGAAAACACTCTACTGGCGGCTGTTGAAGCCAAGCGGGGAAGTCAAACTACCGTACTGGATGTGCTTGACGTCGCCTTCAAGAAGATCATGACGCCCAAAGGCGCCATCAATGCCAACCCAAACTAGGTTGGGTTTACACACGCATCATCTAGTGGCCTAGTGGGGTAAGGCTAAGAGGTGCACAAGACATTAGCAGCATCCGCAGACATCATCGTCTAGGCTTTCGCCTCAACATCAACCGACTCACCCACAAGACAGTAGAAGGATATGGTCACAGCTTTGCCGTTGGCGCTGGTGACCACCGCAGGCGTCCCTATTATCACCAGACAAAGTCGCACACACAAACACATGCCACCAACACAAGGAGCTGCCTCCGCATCGATGCTTCCATAGATTCATTTGCCACCACAAGGACCCACAACGCGACTGCTAGCAGCCAGGCCACGCTTGACCGCCGCAGCAGTAGAGCCCGCGTTTGTGGGTAGCAGGCTGCCACAAAGCCACAACCATGGTCGTGAGCCGCTGCCAGTGGCAAGGGCTCGACGCCGATGCGCAAGCCCCGGAAGGGCCTCAAGCCGTCGCTAGAGGCAAGAACTCTATGCCGTGCTAGCCTGTTGACGGTAGTTAACACGTCAAGTTGTAAACCGCAAGCGCACAGATCATCGTAGCTTTTTCCTTAGAGTATTCCATCCAAAATTTATCAATTCGTGGATCTGCAGCGAACTGACTAGGGTTCTCTATCTAGCTAAATGGATCTAATCCTATCATGAAGCACGAATTGCATATAAAAAGGTAAACCCAATCGTGAGATAAGTATTAGATAGAGTAAACAGATCCCATCCATATATATGAGGTAACACAACCAAAGGTAGCATGAGCCTATTGTCTTCCTATTGTAGTTTTAGCCAAAGTGGTAACCAATCTATGTAGCAACTTGATAAAGAGTCATCTCTCAGAACCAATGTTGCAAATCGCGGGCTATAAAATTTAGCGGAGTGCACCTCAAAAAGCTATAGACATTATAGCGTAGCTATAGCGGAAGCTATGGCATTTAGCGGTATGCAAAAAACTAGCAAGGTTTAGACCTAAACATTATTAATTTCATGAATTTCAATTCATATTTCATAAGTATATGCAGGCGTAAGTTCAAACATAAGCAAATAAGTCACAACTCACAAGACAAGTCATAAATCATAACTCGTAGTTCATAAATCACAAGTGTATAAGTTCATAGATCAACCATAGTGGTGTTAGCAGTGATAGACTATTGAATTTAGCGGGGCTATTTCATACTTTAGCGGAGTTAGCGGCATTAGCGGTAGTATTTGCAATATCATCGGCCATCTGTCTTAAAAAGCTATAGCGGGCTATTTGCAACATTGCTCAGAACAGCGGCTCGCAAGCGGCCTACTTTCTCGTGGTCACCACTACGAGGTTGGGTGCTAACGCCTCTGGTTTTCCAAAGCTTTACCTCAAACGACTCCCACAATACTCGCCATCAATCCTACTCAATATTACGCAATCATTCGGCCTTTTCCCTCCCACATGCTGTCGCCACGCAAGGGTAATCACATCGACTTCCTACGCACTACTAAGATGTATCCGCAAGACATAGACTAATCACGACAATTATATCTATTCCTACTAAGAACATATGCTAGCTAAACATATGAGAATAAGCATGCATCATAGTAGATCAAAGTAAGCACAAGATTAGATTGATATCACCATCATGTGTACATAAGCCTTGATGATCATAAGGCTCGGCTCCAGAACTCCACCATGGCTTCACTGCGCAGGGAGGACCATGGCGGCTAGGGTCTAGCCTAAGCCATCTCCTAGACAACCTCGAAGACTTGCAGCATCCTTCAGCTCCCTCTGGTGTTTGTCCCTCTATTTGTCGAGTTCTGGTGGATGGATCTGCATGCTCAATGAAATATTAGAGTATTTATAGTTTGAAGAGTGCGTGGCATTAGCGGAGTTAGCGGCATTAGCGGTAGTATTTGCAATATCATCGGCCATCTGTCTTAAAAAGCTATAGCGGGCTATTTGCAACATTGCTCAGAACAGCGGCTCGCAAGCGGCCTACTTTCTCGTGGTCACCACTACGAGGTTGGGTGCTAACGCCTCTGGTTTTCCAAAGCTTTACCTCAAACGACTCCCACAATACTCGCCATCAATCCTACTCAATATTACGCAATCATTCGGCCTTTTCCCTCCCACATGCTGTCGCCACGCAAGGGTAATCACATCGACTTCCTACGCACTACTAAGATGTATCCGCAAGACATAGACTAATCACGACAATTATATCTATTCCTACTAAGAACATATGCTAGCTAAACATATGAGAATAAGCATGCATCATAGTAGATCAAAGTAAGCACAAGATTAGATTGATATCACCATCATGTGTACATAAGCCTTGATGATCATAAGGCTCGGCTCCAGAACTCCACCATGGCTTCACTGCGCAGGGAGGACCATGGCGGCTAGGGTCTAGCCTAAGCCATCTCCTAGACAACCTCGAAGACTTGCAGCATCCTTCAGCTCCCTCTGGTGTTTGTCCCTCTATTTGTCGAGTTCTGGTGGATGGATCTGCATGCTCAATGAAATATTAGAGTATTTATAGTTTGAAGAGTGCGTGGCAGAAATTGAAAGGCGAGAGGAGCGAGAAAAGCCCCAGGTCGATCAGTCTGGGGGTCCAAGATGATCAGCCTGGCCCTTCCTTGTGGCCTCTCGCACCCTCGTTCGTCCCCAAGCCTTCTTAGGTGTCCTAAAGTCTTATTTTTACTTGCATGTGGGCCTGACACATCGATATCTTCGGGATAAGATTGATCTTTGATAACTTTCCAAATCTCCACTTGATCCTCTTTGATCCCGAACTCATCTTGCCATATCCTTGCAAACCTAGCCCTTAAGTAACCATGGAGGAGTGCTTGCCAAAAATGAGCATCACAGGAGCCCAGAGGACCCTTGGTCGATCGGCCTAGACCTCCATAGGCCAATCGGCCTAGGTCCTTTTTGGGCCCGTTGGCCTTCGTCTTTTACTGGTTCGTCGCTTGTTTTGGGCTTTATCCAATAATGCTCCATTTAGTACAATTTCTTGCAAAAACTCAATATGCTCCAAAATACATTGCATATGCGAAAGTGGGGTTATTTCAGGTGCCAAGTGGCAAGGTAGTATAATAATATGTATGAAAACACCACTTAAATGGTACTAAAAGTGTGTAAATAACGAGCGTCAACAATCCCCCCATGCTTAAACCTTGGTCATCCTTGAGCATGTCCAAGTTACTTGCTTAATTAGGAAATTAGGATTGCCCTTTGATATCATCCCTGCACTTAGTTATACATAACAAGACACATTGCTCTCTTAAGTATTTAGCATTTAAGTTCAAGTTGTGACTGGCTACTTTTTCATCATTGAAGATAGACTAGCAATAAAGAACATGCCACAATAAAATAAATATAATGCTCTTGAAATTAAGTGAACTTCAGACCTTTACCTTGTTTCATCGTGAAAAGTTTTTCAAAAAGATGCGAATCTAACACAAGTGAGATTCTCTTGCAAAAGCTCATGGAAATACTCATCTCATCAAGTCACTCAAGCCTATACTAGATTATTTTCAACCTATTCTACTTATATATGAAGGTGGAAGGCTTATGTGGAGCTTGGTAGGTAAAAATAATCCTAGCAAAACATTATATCTAAAATATTATCAAACTAAGAGAGATCTATTGGGATTACTAAGACTTGTAAAAAAGTCCATGGAAAATAAATGTTGGAGAGGGAGAGGGATGAAACACACATATTTAGATGGTGGACATGTGCAAGGGCAAAGGATGATCGCGAGACACAAATGAATTTCTTGTAATCGGATTACACATGGTTGAAAAATGAGTATGGATTAATCCTTAATCTTGAGAGCACTAGGAACTTTTAATGAGGCTCAAAGAACTGAGGAACACTTTATTCGTTTTCTCTATTAATTTTTTATTTTTCATTCCTTTTTCCTTCTTCTTTCTTTCTTCTTTTTCCTTTTTTTTCAATTTGCTCCTTAGAACTTCTTGCAACATAGTACTTCGCTCAGCAGTTAGTTAGAGATAATGCGATGACTCCTCCCCCATGCTTAGACGATGCTCGTCCTTTAGCATGACAGAGAAAGAAAGATAAACTGCTGAGGTAAAATACCAAAATCTTCGATCTTCTGTAAAAAAATTATTTTATTCCTCTGTAAAAAATTATTTTATTCCTCTGGAGGGACTTCCACGCCAAATTTTAGAGGGAACGGAGGGGGAAACACCTCAGGCCGATTAGCGTGAGGGTGTCTAGGTTGATCGGTCTGGCCCCTTTTGGTCTACGTTTTTTTCGCTTTTTATTCTCCGTACTGGTGGACACGTCTAGGTCTTTATTTTCTTGAAAAGGCACTGATTAATCTTATGAATCTTTGTCGAAATATTTTTTCATACTCAATAATAGGTTACGGTGAAGGAGGTAGTCACAAAAATGATAATTTAGGTTTAAGTTGGATGCCCAGTGAAGTTTGTAAAATTTGCAGTGTAGAAACTCACAATGCATGGACAAAAGGCTAGCAAGAAAAAGGTTTACACAAAGGAGATAGCCAGCTTCTAAGTCTCGTACCATAGAAATCAATCTTAATCCAACTCGTCAAAATATAAGTTTGCAATCTAAAGGTTTGATCATGAAAGATCATGCATGTATATAGGCTCTGATAGGTAGAACTTTGCAAGAGATTCACAAATGTAGATAGCATATGAATTAATTTTGAATAAAAATAATTTAAGTTATCAGGTCATTAGAAAATTTAAATCAAAGAGCAACATAGAGTTTGTGGGTCTAGAATTTAGTCATTTAACCTTCACAATTAAAAGAGCCGGTATTTAATCAATTTAAGTTCATTAAATAGAGAGCAATTAGTCAGGTCATATACAACATTGTGTATGTAAAATAAAGTGGCAATCTTCATCATTTTTCCATAAACAAGATTATAGCAAAATTATTAACATCGTGGTGAGCACAGGGTAATGGTGATTATGATTTAAAGAAAATAAAAAACTAGGTTGTACTCCTAGTAGCCATGTTATTCTAGGAAGAGATATACAAAGGTTGCACCGAGTCTATGGTTGAAGGCTTATATACACATGCATTTAGAAAGAGATGGACAAAGAGAAGGTTGGGGAAGAATTTACCGTCCTTTCGATGCTTGTAATGAAGTGCAGTGCAGCCTCCCCCATGCTTAAGCATTGTGCTTAGCATGAAAGAAGAAAAATAAGCATCTTCTGGCGACCGTGATCCTTGTATCCGTATCTTCGTCCACCAAGTCCTCCCCCATGCTTAGCATTGTGCTAGGCATTGGAGAAGAAAATGAAGCATTTCGTGGTTCTCGGCGTCTGGAGCTTGTCTTTATGCTTCTTCACTTTTGGCGCTTTTATTGTCCTTCAATTTCTTCTCTCTTCCTTTCATGAAAGCACTTCACTATGCCTGCAAAATAACTCAAACGCACAAACTACCCCCGAGGTGAAAGTCGGGAGTAGAAGCAATTGCCAACAAACCAACAACATCTCTAAGACTTTAACTTGTGGCATAGCTAATCTAGTAAAATAAAAATAAAAACCTAATGAGTGTATGTGAGTGCAAGTGTGAATGCAAATGATAGGTGGGAACATAAACAAAGATAATGTTTGCACCAAGTTCTAAGCACCATGCTTACAACTAGGTTGTTGAAATTCTCCATAGCCATAAAAATGTTAAGCAAGGTCAAACACCATGCTTATCCCAAGATCAATAACTCTTTCCAGCACAAGAAAAATAGAGCTCACTGCAAAGCTTAAAAACCAACCAATGCAATAAGGAGATGATATGAAAAGCTAGCAAGGTTTATTAAACTGAATGATGATGGTCTGCAACCAAGTCTAAGCACCATGTTTACACAAGATTGCAAAGGGAAAATACCCTAGAAGCATTAACATAGATACAAAAGCATTCATCACAATAGTTTTTAGGAGAAAGCCAATCTAACACATGAATGATGGAACAAATGTAAATGCACATGCAAAAGGGTTAGAAAAATAAAGGCTAGCAAGGTTGAAAAGTCTATCGATGTTGTTCACAATTAGTTGAGTCAAAAAGAATTGCTTAGAATGACAAGGCAAGGCTGGCTACTTCATAAGAAGTCAAGCAATGTCAACATGAAAATCATTCATCGAAAAGCTTCAACAACCAAACTAACAAGGCTAAGGGTAGGTTCATAGGTATCCTATATTTTTGGCTTAAAAAAACAATTTTGAAGAGAGAAATCAAACATAGAAATTCTAACTTAGGGGGGTTTTAAAAATAAAAAGAAAAGAAAGGGCCTTTTTTTAATGAAAAATAAAAACCTATGATTTTAGGATGGCTCTGGGTAAGGGTGTAGTGTAAATGGTTGGGATTATGAAGAGTTGCTCTGATAAAATGCTTAGTTAGAACAGAGGCAAAAACAACTAAGGCCGATCTGAATGGTGCAACAAGCTGATGAACACAAGTTAATCCTACCTATGTTGGTTCTAGTTTTCGGCGGGGCTGATAGGAAGGCTTAGGTGGAAAAAGATTTTGATAAAAACAACATGAAAATGCAATGCAACATGAGGTGGAAGAATAAAATGACATGGCATGAAATGAAATGGAGGTGGTCTAAAATAAAATAAAATTTAGCCTAAATTAACTAGCCATAAGTTTAGAATCAAAGGGTTGTGCCATACTTCATATTTCTCTCTAAAAAGACGCAAAGAAAAAGACTCTAAACACTAATAGCACACAAAAAGGGTCTATACGTTTTCCAAAATCAAATAACAAAGTGCTTCCTCAATATTATTAAAGCATACAACATGTGGTTGCAGAATTTGTTAGAGCAATGGTACAATGTTACTCAATGGTTAATAAAGAAAATAAATAAAAAGACAGGTTGCCTCCTGCAAAGCGCTTTAGTTATAGTCATATAGCTAGACTCCTCACCTTGATCATGTTCATGCGAAGCCATGGTCCTTTGTGTGAGAATCCAAAGTGTCCATGCAGCTTGATGTCATCTTCTGCAATCCTTCATGGTTCACTTCTAACATCTTATTGTATTGGGTGTGGCCTGCTTGTGTCTTCATGTTCCAATGTTCTGGAGATTTTTATTTTATTCTAAGCTTCTGAATTTGATCATGTACGCTTGATAAAAGCATTGCCCAAGCTCCTCTTCATTGTTATCATCTTCATCTCCTTCGTCTTGTTCTCATCGCCTTGTTGTTGCCTCTTCTTCGTGGATTTTCCCTGGCGTACAGAATAGGACATATACCAAAATAATGGCTCTATTGAAAATTTTATAAAATTACCTTTCCAATGAGTGGTTATTTATCTAAAACGGAGTTCAAATGAGAGAGTTATGCCCGTTTTATTTCAGCACTGCGTGCTATCCAGAACTGATTTCAGGACGTGCGACGTTCGATGATTTGGCCATAACCGCTTGTAGGAATCTCTGATTTACTTAATTCTTGATTCGTTGGAATGTGGATTTTATGGGGCTTCCGAATATCCAAAAATACTCTATTGTTTTTTTTCTAAGGTTGTGCAAAAATTTTAATGACATCAATAGCTTCTCGTGAATTGATCCGAGATGTTGATGATCTTGATCTTGTAGTCTTTGGGGCATTATGTCACACATCCTTTGGTTTCAAGGTCGTCACCATTGCTGCACCAGAGAGTAGCATGGCGGCAATGATGCGTCTTCTCCATAATTCTTGCTCTAGTCAAGGTGTCGGGATCAGAGCGAACTCCTGCGCTTTGTGTTGACGATCTGAGTAGTTTTCTTCCTTGATTGCATCGCTCAATTAGAAGCTCTTGAGCATCCCACTGGAGAAGATTGGTAGTGTCATGGTGCTTCTAATTTTATTGCCTTCAGTCTTGATCAACTCCAAATCGTCACCTTCTGTGCAGAGAGACCTTCCAATCATCCCTCTTTGCTTGACATGGTTGCTTCCAACACCTGTTACTTCAACAAATAAATCTTCAAGAAACATTAATTTTAAAAATTAATTGACATAGCGGCATATCTTGTTTATCATCATTTGTATTGTCTTCATTGATGTGGACTTAATAGCAGATGCTGGGCTACTAACAAAGTTAGCACCTATTGCTAAAGAGTTGAACTCGATGTTGTTATCATCTTATCGTAGTGAATTGAGGCCCTATTTGTTTCCACCCTCCTAAAAGTTTAGCTCCTAAAAAGTGACTAAAATGTGACTAAAGAGCCAAACAGTGCTCCTAAAAAGTGACTAAAAGTTTTAGGAGGCTCAAAACTTTAAGTCCCCTCACCCCCTCCTAAAACTTCCTAAAACAAGTGCTGGATTCCCACTACCCCTCCTTTATTGCCTCTACCCCCGCACCCTCCTCCCAACCGCACCCTCGCCGACCCCACCGCCGCTCCCTCCCTCCTCCACGCCGGCGCCCGCAGCCTCTCACCGGCGGCCGTTCCATCCCCCGCTGGATCCGTCGCCCCTGCTCCCTTGCGCCGCCGCAAGGGCTGGTTGGGCGCTGCCCCGCTGGATCCCTACCGCTGCTGGATCCGGGCGAGGGAGGACCGGAAGGGGGGCGGCGGTGCCAAGGAAGAAGAGGAGGGGAGGGGCGCGGCAGCCGGGATTGGAGGGGAGGGGGTGGCGCCAGCGGGAGGAGGGAAGGGCGCGGCGATCGGGGAAGAAGAGGAGGGGAGGGGCGCGGCGGCCTTGATTGGAGGGTAGGGGGCGGCGCCGGGGAAGTAGAGGAGGGGATGGGGGGCGGCCAGGGGAAGGAGAGAGGAAGGGGCGCTGCTGGGAGGAGGGGAGGGGACGGCGCCGGCGGGAGGAGGGCGCCGGCCACCGCCAGCGGGGGCAACGAGAGGGCTCAGGCGGGTGTGTGTGTGCAGGGAAGCGGGAGGAGGGGAGAGGCGGGTAGAGAAGGAGCAGGGGCATTGGGGGGAGGGTAGTATGGTCATTTTGCCACAACATTTGTTGCTTTTAGTCAGTTTTAGGAGGTGGAACCAAACATGCTTTAAACCATGGACTAAAAACTGACTAAAACTTTTTAGGAGCTAAAATTTTAGGAGGTGGGAAACAAATAGGACCTGAGACTTGAAAGTCCATGTTCGATCATCTGGCATCTAGTATTTACATGCTTTCAAGGATGCAAGTATATAGAATAAAAAAAATAGGGTTAGTCCAAAAAATTAGATAGATAGCCCCAAGGTTCGAGTTGCCGATCCTCAGCAATGGCGCCAGAAAAGCTTGTTGACTGTCGTTAATACACCAAGTTGGGAACTACAAGCGCACGGATCATCGTAGCTTTTCCCTTAGAGTATTCCATCCAAGGTTTATCAATCTGTGGATTGGCAGCGGACTGACTAGGGTTCTCTATCTAGCTAAACGGATCTAATCCTCTCGTGAAGCACGAATTGTATATAAAGGTAAACCCAATCATGAGATAAGTATTAGACAGGGTAAACAAATCGCATCCATATATATGAGGTAACACAACCAAAGGTAGCATGAGTCTATTGTCATCCTATTGTAGTTCCAACCAAAGTGGTAACCAATCTATGTAACACCTTGATAAATAGTCATCTCTCATAACGACGCCTCGCAAGCGGCTTAGTTTCTCATGGTCGCCACTGCGAGGTGCGTGCTGACGCCTCCGGTTTTCCAAAGCTTTACCTCAAATGACTCCCACAAAACTCACCATCGATCCTACTCAACATTACGCAATCATTCGGACTTTTCCCTCCTACATGCTGTCACCACGCAAGGGTAATCACACCGACTTCCTACGCACTACTAAGATGTATTCGCAAGACATAGACTAATCACCACAATTACATCTATTCCTACTAAGAACATATGCTAGGTAAACATATGAGAATAAGCATGCATCATAGTAGATCAAAGTAAGCACAAGATTAGATTGATATCACCATCGTGTGTACATAAGCCTTGATGATCACAAGGCTCGGCTCCAGAACTCCACCATGGCTTCGCCGCGCTGGGACAACCATGGCAGCTAGGGTTTATCCTAAGCCATCTCCTAGACAACCTCGATGGCTTGCAGTGGCCCTCAACTCCCTCTAGTGTGTGTCCCTCTATTTGTCAAGTTCTGGTGGATGGATCTGCGTGCTCGATGAAATATCAGAGTATTTATAGTCTAGAGAGCACGTGGTAGAAATTGGAAGGCGAGAGAAGTAAGAAAAGACCCAGGCCGATTGGCCTGGGGGATCCAGGCCCAATGGCCTAGCCCTTCCTTATGGCCTCTCGCGTCCTCCTTCATCCCCAAGTCTTCTTAGGTGTTTGAAGTCTTATTTTTACTTGCATGTGGGTCTAGCACATCGATAGCTTCGGGATAAAATTGACCTTTGATAACTTTTCAAATCTTTGGTTGATCCTCTTTGATCCCGAACTCATCTTATCGTATCCTTGCAAACTTAGCCCTTAAGTAATCTTGGAAGAGTGCTTGCCAAAAATGAGCATCAGAGGAGCCCAGAGGACCCTAGGCCGATCAGCGTGGGCCTCCATAGGCTGATCAGCCTAGGCCCTTTTTGGGCCCGTTGGCCTTCATCTTTTACTGGTTCATCACTTGTTTTGGGCTTTATCCAATAATGCTCCATTTAGTCTAGTTTCCTGCAAAAACTCAATATGCTCCAAAATACATTGTATATGTGAAAACGGAGTTATTTCAGGTGCCAAGAGGCGGGTTAGTATAAGAATATGTATGAAAACACTACTTAAATGGCACTAAAAGTGTGTAAATAATGAGCGCAACATAGCCCAAGAAAGGCCTCAAGTCGCCACCTCCCATGGCTCCCGACGCATGGCGCAAGCGCAAGCGCAGCCACCAGGACCGCTGTCTGCACATGATCTCCGTACGCAAATGCCACCATGGCACCGATACTGGCAGCCACCCCGCCCACAGTTGGCCGCAAGAGCCACGAAAAACCAACTCCGAGATCTAGATCTGGGTAGGCAGGGAGAAATAAAGAAATATGGAGGACGGGAGGGAGCAGGGAAGGAAGAAGGGGGAGGGAAGCAGAGGAGGAAGGGACCATCTCTACCTCCAGCCGGCGGCAGTGGTGGCTAGTGAGGTCTCCGGTGGGTGGTTCTTGTGGAGCGAGGAGTCACCCCCTGTGTCGCCACAGGTGCAACGACGTGGGGTTGGAGAGCATTTCTTCCGGAAAAATGCGTATAGCTCAGAGTTTTAAGTCCCGGGAGATGAAGGCGAGGAGGAGGAGCCAAGGAAGGTGGAGGTGGAGGACATGAACTAGAGCTCCAGGGAGACATGGTGTTGGGCAGCATAGCTTTGCTCCACCGTCACTGAGGAAAGGAAGCGCATCATGGCCGCTAGGCGCCAATGATGAGCTGGTGGAGGAGGTCAAGGTCGCCGCCGCCGCCATGTACGTCAGGTGGAGGATGAGGAATCAAACTTGTTGTGGCTGTCGCAGCACCGAAGTGTGACATCCTCAATAGTGATATGGATCTCCGGCGAGGTTGTGCAAGAGAGATGAGCTTAATTAGCCCTGGCCATGAGCACTCTTGGTCTACCGGAGTTTGTGCCGGGTGAGGCGGAGCAAGCAGGTGAACGGAATCACCATGGAACCGAGGCCCCCGCGCATGGTGGCTTAGACAAGCCTAGCTTCGCTTGTACACAGCAGCGCCACATTTATCTGGAGCCAGGCTAGGAGGTGGGGGTTGCATTGCTGGGCCTGGCTAAAAGGTGTAACCAAGTATCCAAACATGAGCTGGTTGGCTCTGGCTAGGATTTAGCTACCCAACCAAACAAACTCAAGGTAGAGAGACATGTGACCTATCTTGTCGATGTGTCTTTCAGTGTGAGTTTTCAAATTTCACATAGCTACGCTACATTTCATAAACCTATCACAAAACTACACTTTTGAATTTAGGACTTTTAGGTGTTCATGGCAGAGGATCTGGGGGCTAGGGGCACTAGCCCCCCTACTGCCCAAAACCTCCATTGGAAGCAAATGAAGAAGAGGGGAAAAGAGGAAAAAGAGGAAGAAGGGATGATATAGAGGAGGAGGAGGAGGAAGCAAGCCCTAACTTTAAATCTTACTTTCCACCACTGGTTCATGGGATTCAATGTGTAGTGGAGGGCTATGAAGATCAAGTTATCCAAGCGCCTATTTAGATGTACCTTTATTGATAGCAAAACTAGCCCCTATCAATTTTGAATAAACCAAATTTTAATTTTCTATATGGTCTGTTTGGATCCCACCTATCTAGAAGTTGTTAGTTAGTTGGAATTAGCTAGATCCTGTTGGCCTATTTGGATCATAGCAGCTAAATTTAGCTAGCTGGATCCAAGCAGGACGTAGCTAAAGTTTAGCTAGCTAAAGATTCTTTTAGCTGGTTGAACCCAGCTAAACTGGTTAAGACCAAATTGTCCCTCCACCTTCCTCAGGAAAAGTTTCTAAAGTGGGAGTAAGGGGTAGCATAGACAAATACCTCTTCAACTATCATTTAGCCAATGAAGCCAAACACCTCTATCTAAACTTTAGCTAGCTAAAAGAAAATTTCTAAAATTTAGTAAGGTAAACTTTAGTTGGGTGGATCCAAACAGTATCTTAGATCAGGTAGACCTAGTTGGATAACCCTTGCCTAGGTAAATCTAAACAGACTCAGTAGCGTTAATTCTGTAATTTTTTTTGGAAAGGTAGTTCTATAATGTCGACAACCATGATTTTAAACAAAATACTGTATTGAAATAAGTCGGAAATCATTGCCAAACGTTATGGCATTAAGGTATACTTTAGGTAACAATGTGAGCGCATAAATGCTTTGAGCACTTGCTCCATTTGATAGTTATATTTACGATTCCTGCAATCCCACTTATGTCGGCACACCATCTCTAATGGCCCAGTCAGCCGCGCCACTAAGTGGAGGGATGCCGGTCACTTTCGAAGGAGGGCGTAGAAGACGCACCATGTACGTCGTGTCTCATTATTATCGAGTTGTCGAAATAATCGAGATACTTGCACTAAAGTGTACTTGAACAATATCAACATCAGAGTAATGATACTAATCCTATTATCTCAAAGTCACACGGATGACGTAGATGGCAAGGATTGGAAACACCATGATTGGTTCGCTTTTTGCGAGGTGACATTCTTCCTTGGCATTGGAGGTTATTCTTGATGCTGGTACCTGACTTGCAACAGCTAGACATGCAGCCCATGATGCTACTGCCAGCAATCAATCATTGATGCTGCCATGCTTCACGCCAGTACACCACGGTGCTTGTGAGTTGTGGGATCCAATGGTGGTATTGCAACAACTATCGTATTTAGACATGATTGAGAGTGACTCGAAATTGCATTAGTACTCTCCCCAAATCAGAAAATAAGTATGTTTTTTGTTATTTAAAGTCAACCATTCTAAATAATGCAAATAACTATTGAATGTTTTGAATTTGGACACATGAAAATGAGACGAGTACATTTATATAGGAAACAGTTTGAAAATAATATACTTGTACTATGTGTTACAAATATATTATAACAAAAATAATGATTAAAATTTGTTTCAAAGATCATATGTACCCACATCTCTTATTTGTGACCGAGAGAGTACGAAGAGAAGAGAGTTGAATCATGGTTGCTTGGCAGAGCTTCACTATGGTCAAAGGTGGCCATGGGCCCCTTCTATTTGGAGTTTCCTTCAGTAGACATTAAGATAGTGTTTGGCTTGTGCTAAGATAACATAAACGTAATGGGAGGTAACATAAACGCAAAAGAAATTAGATTAAAGTGTATTTGGCGGGGGAATGGGTGATTACTCTCTTTGTTTGATTGCACTTTGGTAACTTAACCAGATTACGGTGTGGGTGTTGTATGTGATTATGGTGGGGGAGGGGTAATAAGTTTGTATAGATATTATTTATGTAAGGGATTCGATTACAGTGTTAATTGATTACAAACCTTCACAACCAAACATATGTAATGGGATTCGTTACCTTCATTAATCAGATTATGTTACATTTGAGCCAACCAAACACCACCTAAGGTTTACCTTGTACTCCCTCCGTCCTAAATTACTATTCATTTTGGCTTTTATAGGTACATAGCTTTTGATATGCACCTAGTAGATATATACTATGTGTAAATATATAGCAAAAGTTATGTATTTAGAAAAATTAAAATAAATAGTAATTTGGGAATAGTAATTTAGGATGGGGAATATATGCTAATTAGTGTGGCCAAATTTCTTAGCTCGACCCCCTCTGAAATTGCCTTAAGCTCCGCCACTGCTTCTAGATGATTAAAGATTTAATTTTCCGCTCCTTTTTAGAAGGAAAAATGAAGATTGGTGAGAGTATTTATTTCAATTTAAGGCCTAGCTCAATGTATAGGTTGCGTAAAGCAACAACAGTACGTAGTCATTTTCGGAACAACTAGGGTATAGGCATCTTGCTTGCAGAGTTTGAGTTGGAGTCGTGATCTGATGACTGATGGACAGCCGAGACTTATCTGGGCAGCAGGGATCTGTTAATCACTTGTTTAGCCTCTGGTCCAGCTCCCAGTTATCATCATTAATCCCATCCCTCCATGTCACGTGGGCATCGATCGGTACAGGTGAAAGTTTTGTCTTCTCGGTCGCTTTATTTGATGAGTTGTTGGACATCCACTTTCCACGAACAAATAAGATCGCTGCACCTCATGCCTCAGTCACGTTACTACTACAGACAGAAGAGACCTGGACGACACAGCACTGCCAAGTGCCCGAATGGAAGCGGTTGGCACCCGAGAAAAGCGCCTTGATCGAGCCACATGTCTGCATCCGCAGCCGCGGGCTCCAGGATTCTCCGGCGCGTGGCCTTCGCGGGGTCCTTGTCCGACCCATCATGCTTTCCTTCATAGGCACATGATTAGGCGAGCCGGTCTTGGCATGGCATCATGTGGCAACAACTCCTGTTGCATAACACGGGGCATCTGGAATACAGAATTATGTGAGTTTTTAAATGAATTATATATTGTGTTTTCGGTAGGTTAATTATTGCACGTAAACTGATTTTCAATATTTAATTCCAAACAAGCGTTTGGTTCTGCGTCTTATTAGCGTGACGTGCAGAATGCTGAGCGGACAACTGCTGGATAGACAAGACGAGGGCCTCGAGATAGGTGGCTATTGGGATCAATTTTTTTTTTCCCATCGGGTAAGGGGTAACACACCCTCGCTTAGGCCTCGTTCGATCAGTCGATTCCGAAAGAGAATGGATGAGAGGTACTCATGTCATACTCATAACTCACATCAGTGAAAGCGGTTCGCCCATTATCAGAATTTTTGAAATATTAATATTCGAACTACAAGCAGTACCTGATAATATAAGCACACAGTACTGATCTATGGCACCGTGACACCTACTAGGCATCTTTTATGTTGAGTACCTCGGTAAAGCCACAGCTCGGCAGCCACCTCCACCATGTTAGCTAGGCCTTGTTTAGTTGCCCTGAATTTGGGTGTCCAAAATTACTGTTGTAGCACTGTAGCACACTGTAGCGTTTCGTTTGTATTTCTGAATTATTGTCCAAATATTGACTAATTAGGCTCAAAAGATTCGTCTCGCAAAGTACAACAAAACTGTGCAATTAGTTTTTGATTTCGTCTACATTTAGTACTCCATGCATGTATCGCAAGTTTGATGTGATGGGGAATCTTCTTTTTGCATAGTATCAAAATTGGGAGTTTGGGTGGAACTAAACAAGGCCTAGGATCGGAGTTGCAGAAGAGAACAAACAAAGAGTCACCCTCTTTGCCGTTCGCAAGGTGCAGGAGCCTTCTTCTTGTTTTTTTTTTTTTTGAAAGAGGGTGCAAGAGCCTGTGACTGTCAAATAAACCAACTACTGACTCACCGCTGTATCTGACAGGGAATCACTTGGAAACAGAGCCCATCAGTTCGCAATTCTGTGCATTTTTTTTATTCTTTTGGGTATATAAATTGGCCTCCATTTAACGTTTTCCACAAATAAAAGATTTCCAAAAAAAAAATGGAGCATCCTGCACGGTGCCATGACATTTTGACGCCGTTGTTCAGCAGCACAACGCGAATCAACGATGCCGCCTGCTGTTTTTGTTGAATCCAAAGCCTATTGTTGGAAATTGTTTCTTCAAAGGTCAAGGTTCTATTTGGTGTACTTCAATCTTCATGGATCATGTCGGGCATGTGGGCTTTGCTTCTCAAAAACGGCCGGTAGTATTGGGCCACTGGCGATCTGAATTAGATAGATGATGCAGCAGCTACACTGGCATGTCTTTTTTTTATCCTCTACATAGTACTCTAATTGAATTTGTATTTGATACTTTGATAGCCGGTCTATACTTCCTATTTTTCCAGTCAAATAAATGATCGACCACAACAAGTCAATAAAGCCAAACTTCATCTGACGGAAATCCTAAATCTTAGTACTATTTAATAACTTCAATTTGCAGACGTTAATTACAGCTCTTGATTCATTAGAACCTATACAAGAAGAGACACTTTGCGATGCATCCTACGTACTGTCACCCATCGAAGGCGAGATGATATGGCCCTATTCGAAGAGAAGCAAGAGAGATCGAGTCAGGATTGCAGATTTTGCAAGTTTCCCAAAGTTTGGCCCGGTGGAATCCACTTCTATACGTGCGCTGCAACTGCAAGGGGGAAAACACGGCTTGCTCGGGTGCGCAGCAGTGTTGTGGTGCCCCGTCTCTCCATCAGGCGAAGTCACAGCGTAGTCAGGCCGAGTCGACGCACGGCTGCAGCTCAAGAAGGACGTGCTAGCTGGGCTCTGGCTGATGGGCCCTGCACCCGCAGCGTGGGGAAGGAAGACATCGGCGCTAGGTGCTCTGCTGTTCCGAGAGAGGTGAAGGAAACTGTGAATTGGGCTCGGATTGCTGCTGGATTTGGCCGCGAGGCAGAAGAATTTGGGTGCCGGCGCTGCCGGAAGGGAAGTGGCAGAGACAAAAACGGGAGTAGGGATCCGATGATGCTCTGGTGGTTGGCGCGCGTGAGCAAGAGGAAGGGGATGTACGTGCTGCTTGTTTAATTTGCTCGTAGGGGGAACTGAGCAACAACTCTTGAAATGCATCATTAGACCTCCAACTTATTTGGGGTGTTATCTAAGTCCCAAGCTCTCAAAATGCAGAATGCATTTTTAAGTATCCGAACTTTGTTACAGTATGCCCATTTAATGCCTAGACTCTCGAAATGGATTTTGGTGGCGCCTCTTCATCCTCACTTGCAGTCTTCGCAGCCAACTTTGTGCCAATGATCACACACGGATGATGAGGGCGGTGGAGTAGGAGATGAAGAATGGTCTTGGTGGTTCAAATCCAGCTGGTGGCACAGGCGTGGCTAGTAAGGTGAGGCTTTTACGGTGTTGACATATGCTTGACCAGGGGAGGATAGCGGTATTGGAGGTAGCCGATGGGACTTTCCCACCAGCTAAAGCGATATAGATCTTCCTTATTCACTTTCCTTGCCAATTAAACTGAAATCGTACCTAAATACCTAATGACAACTTAGACTTTACTTTCCCTATCTCGAAAGAAAATGCAATCTTAGAATTTGTAAGGCAAATTAATTGTGATTGAAAGCTATATGCATGCACCTTGGAAAGAAAAGAAAATATGTACTTGTAAAGGGAAAAACTATGTATGCAATTAAAAATGCATGCACAACATACATTAAATGAACATAGGGCTAGAACTTAGCCGTGCTACTTATGGACCATCCGAATTGACACAGCCTAAAACACGGTTACGACACGATAAATTTCGGACCATTCCGACATGCACGACCATGCCATTCTTGAGTCTAGGCAAGGACTTGGCATGCCGGACCGGCACGACCCATCGTGTCTAAAAATCTAGACCCGAAGCAGCACGAGGCATGAGATGGTCAGACTATGCTAGCACGGCACGGCTCAAGTCTCACTTCTAAATGAGCGCTTATCCACAAGTTATGGATTCTTTTGTAATCCTTCATTTGAATAATGTAGTAGCGTGAGTGAGGAAATACAGACTGAGGTCGATGAATCGATCTCGTGAGGATAGATCGAGCTGGTGATGATGTGCGCTCATCAGACGTCGTCGTTGGCCGTCCGGGCCCGGAGCCTGGCGGAGACGACGGTGGCGGCCATGGACAGCACCATCCCCACGAGGAGGAAGACTACGGGGAGGAACGCCTTGTCGTAGTAGCGGATGAGGTCCTGCTTCGTCGCGTCGCCGTCCCACCACGTGACGTGGCGGACGTACCGCAGGGCGTCTATGGTGGCGCCGAATCCCGCGCCGACGCCGCTGGCCAGCAGGACGGTGACCACCTGCGGCGTGCACGCCAATCGTGATGCTGCCATGATCGGCGGCAAACTCATGTTTATAGAGCATAATATAAGCGGAAACGTACCACGTCGGCGTACATGCTGGCGTCGAGGACGAGGGCGCTGGGCGTCATCCGCTTGCTCCGGCAGAGGAGGTAGACGGCGACGGGTACCTGCAGCGCGCTGCCGGCCATCCCGATCACCGCCGCCGCGACCGTGTACGAGTAGCTCTGGAGCTTGTAGAAGTCGTCCTCGTAGCTCCGCCTGGTGTGGTTGGCCAGCGTGAGCTGCACGGTCATGGCCAGGACGGCGACCATGAGCAGCCGCGCGCCGAGGCCGGCGGCGATCCACGCCGCCCGCGACAGGGCCATATGTATCCTGCTCGACCTCTGCGAGTCTGCGCCCCGCGGCCTCCGTGTCAAGCACGCTCAATCGGGGGAAGCTGCTGATATGGCGACGCAAAGGACACCAACATGGTCGTATTTGTACCTCAAGTGACCACCAAAGTAAGTTTCCATGGAAGTTCATTCCAGCGGCCGGGATATGCGCGTCCGTCGCGTCTGCGTCTTATTGGTTTCATGGAAGTCTTAGCCACGGCGTTGCGGTCTTGCGGAACCCATATGGTACGTAGGATACGACACGGCAAGGAGAGCATGCATATAGCGCACACTATTGGTTTGTTTCTGTGCCAGACATATATAGGTACATTACTATTGCAGTCTGAGGTACATGTGGTATTGCCTGCGCACGAGAAATCGACATCCTTGTTATCTTATCACAAAGTGTCGTTTTCGGTGCTTAATTTCTCAATGGAAGAACCAAGCCGTCGTCGACGACGACCTCTCCGTTCTGCGTCTTCCCATCTTTTCCTCAACCTCAAGTGGACTGGACTGGAGTAGTGGAGCACCATACTCGATCGTTTCTGTAAGGTGGCCACTAACAAATGGGGGCACCAGGGTTTCTACTAACTGGCGTGTAGACCATGCATGGCAAATGATCTGAGAGGATTGGTTGGTTGGCGAATCGATGCGGAGATCTCCACTTCCTCCGATCCTATCCTTTCCCGCTGCTCGTCGCAAGCAAATTCACGCCATGATGACCCTAACACATTGCTCTATCCGACTGATTCGCTTGCAATACAATCAATTTCTTTTCATAACGAGCTATTCCTGATATAAGGTTCCGCAATTCGAAGGTAAAGTACAGCATAACCGCTATATCCCTAAGCGAGAGCAAAAGGCAACACGTAGTTAGGGGTTGCCAATTCTGCCAAACTTCAACTTTTCAGTACAGATATTGCATACCAGTATACCACCAAATAAACCTACACCAAAAATCATTATCGGAGAAATCTATAGGTATAGCGTAGCCTAACCAATCACGTTGGAACCGAGGAGAGAGAGAGGAGAATCTTAAATACTCCCTTCGATCCCAAATTACAAGTCATTCTAATTTTTTTAAGAGTCAAACCTATGTTTGACTAAAATTATAGAAAGAATCACAAAGATTTATAACACCGAATAGATATACTATGAAAATATATTTAATGAAAAAACTAATAATAATTATTTGGTATCATAAATATTAGTACTTTATTGTATAAATTTGGTCAAACTTGAGATGCTTTAACTCTCCGAGAAAGTTGGAATGACTTATAATTTGGAACAGAGAGAGTATTACACAAATTCTAAATGGAGAGGTCTCTCAATTTAGGATTAAATTGAGAGCCCCTGATTTGGAAAAAATGAGGTAAAGGGAGGATGAAGAAAGCCAAAAAAGAAAAGAAAAAGAAAACGTAACAAATCCATCCAAAAGAAAGTAACAAATATGCAACTCTAACTCTGGCGACCACCTCTTCTTCTTTGACGAGCATTCCAGCAACCTCTTCTTCTCCGACAAGGACCTTCTCTCCAGCGAGCCCTAATAGATCGGGTTAGTTTTCGGATTTTCGGGTTGGGAAGGGGATTGGTGGTTGCCGGGCTTAGAGGGTGTCGTACATACATCTATAGGTCCACCAGAATGTTTGGACAGTCCTAGATATAGGGCTGGACACCAAGACGTGACAGGCACGGAAACTACAGTGTCAGACGGCATGGTCTATGTGGCAAGACGGGAACTACTCGAGGATTAGGAAAACTACTCGTAGCAATTAGAGTAAGACTCATCTAGTCGAATCCGACTAGTATTCTTGTAAACAACCAACCTGTAACCCTACCCCCGGCAATATAAGATGAGGCAGAGACCCCATCTAAAGCAATTCAATACGACCAGCACACACGACATAGGGTATTACGCAATCTAGCGGCCCGAACCTGTCTAAATCGTGTGTTCGAGTTCACCTTCAAGTTCCTGATCTTGGCAAGCCCCACGTACTAAACACTACCTTGGGCGCTCCCTCGGTAGGTTGCTAGGTCTAAACACCGACAGCTGGTGCTCCAGGTAGGGGCTTTCGTTGAGAATCCATCGGCGAACTCGATGGCCCAATTCATCATCAAGCTAATTGTTGCGTTCAAAGCGGGCACGATGTTCATCTTTAGCTCCTAGGTTTGCATCGCAGACGACGCTGGAAACTTCGATTGCCACATTGCGCTAGCCCCGGAGAAGAAGCAACACACCACGAAACTCCAGTGTCAAGCTCTGGAGGATCTCGTCGAGAAATTTGGTGAATTTTTAATTTCTAACCTAGTCAGAGGCTGGGGGGACGAGTCCGAGTACAACTCAACTTCTCCCACTAGTCGGATTGGTTTTCACAAGCCGGCGTTTAAGCCATCGTGCGAATCGAACTACGACCCAAGTCAATTCCCGTTCGGACTCCGAAACACGAGTGCTATTTACCAAGCCACCCTGTCCAGATCACAATCCAACACGGATATGATTGAGGTCCCCGACTATTACTCGAACCCGAATGAGGAGACGCCTTTATCAAGTCTGCAGCAGGGTCTGATAATCACATCAACTCTACAAGGTAGATTCATCTACTGGCTTAACATGAAGCCACCCACTCTGGCCAAGAACGACGACTCACGCCTTGTCGCCTACCTTGACATTCTCCCATACCAGGAGGGAATTCCTCTGTCGCCCATCTACGAAGAAGGCAGCTCCACAAATGTCATCACGTCAAGTTCGGGAAGCTATTCTCCAAAATGAGAAATCTTCGCTCTTATTGCTGCACAAGAAGGCGAAGAGGAAAAGCAACCAAAGAGAAATTTGCAGGGGCAATGCAGCGTCCTGGCAATAGGATCGACTTGTCTCAAGTCAAACAATAACAAGCTGAGACCCTACGCAATAACCTACGTCATTTCTTCGATAAGAAGGCCACTATTGTGCACATCACGAAGTGTGATGCCATAGATTGCTTCTAGAACGGTCGTCATGACCCGAAGGAAGACCCAGCCTTGTCAGATGGCCAGGCCTTGGATACGAATTCTTCCGCAGCTTCAGAGTCAGAGTTGCTGAAGGACTCGAAATCGTCTTCTTCCTCTTCTTCGACTTCGCTCTACACACTCACAGCTGTATGTACGCGTGGAGCGGCGTCAGAATCCTCTGATCCAGGAGGAGGAGGAGGAGGAGGAGGGGCGAAGCAGAACAAGTGTACATCCTCCTGCATAGGAAGCCAAGTCAATACATCAAAAATTAACAAAAATCAGTACTCGGGGGCTACGGCTATGGGTACTTACACTGCTGGGCAGGTTGGCAGCACAAAATTCCCGCACAATCATCAGAATCTCACTTGCATTCTTGAAAAAGGCACCTCAATCGCGCCATGACTTCATCGACACTGAGCTCCTCTAGTAACATCTTGGATGGATCATTAGGGCCTGAGTAGTCGTAGCCCCATGTGCACTGGAGCAGCAGGGGTTGAACTCGCCTCTTCATGAAGCTGAAGCCCACCCCAACTCCTGTTAATCCTTGTTGCTTGAGCTTGGCGATTCTGTCTAGGAGCTCGGGTGTGACGACCGACCCCAAATCTCATGAGTTAATCTTAATCCGAGTCCCAAATCCCCCACCTCAGCTCCCCGAGTTGAAATGCTCAACCTCCAGTCCTGTCCCGACCCCTGAGATCCGACCCCTCTCCATGGGCTCCCCAGTCCCGACCCCGCCGACCCCAACTCACCTGCCGGATCCTTCTAAGTCTTCCCGCAACGTCTCTCTCTCAATCTGAGCAGGGGACCAACCGAGACTGACCAGTGGACCAACAAAATCTTTTCCCCAGATCTCCCGCGATAGACGCACTCGAGTAGCATGCCCGCTTCAGAGTTCCCCTGCCGCGTGGCTCAACTCTTCCGACCCCCGCTGCTCCGCCCCGTCGCCGGCCGCGACCGGATGGATATCCGCGCCCCCTTCCCCAATAGCAGCGGAAGCCCTCTGCAACCCTTTCTACAACACCTCGCCGCCCGCGCCCATCATCACCCCGCTGGACCCCCGGTTGCGGAGCCTGATGCCTCCCACCTTTTCCGCCACCCCTCCACAGTCGCGCCGCCCGGACTGCACTACGCGATGATTCCTCCGTCGCCAATCCAGACCCCGGTCGCGACAGTCCCTTTTCCGCCCTGTCAGAGCTACGCAGCCGACAACCTGTTGCTTCGCGCTCGCCCGCGCGACCGCAGCCCGCCTGTCTTCTCACCTGTGCGCCCTCGCTTCTAGCACCATTTCCTCGGTCACTTCCATCAGATCCACCGCACGACGACGCCCGCCTCCGCCAATTCTCAACCACCGGCAAAACCGCGCCTGCGCCGCCCCGTCTCTGGTGCCCAATGACCGTCGGTGTCATCCCCGATGTCCTGCTCCGCCGCACCGCTGCTCAATCTCCGCCCCGGCAGAGCACTCGATCGCTTCTTCCCGGTCTTCGCGCCGCTCCAACCTTCTTTCTCTTCCGCGCAGCTATAAAAGGGAATGCCAGAGCTCCGCCGGAATCCCCTTCGCCATCGCTGCCCTTCCGCCTTGCTCTCTGTTTCGTGCTCAAAGCGCTACCGCCTAAATCTCCGAGGAACTCTCCTCTCCGCTCCACACCGCTTTTCCCCCAATCCACCCAGCCGCTTGCTCCTCCGTGCTGCGCAAGAGCTTGTTTGTGGTCCACAAGAAGCACCGCCGCTGCCGGAACCCTGCCGGACCTCGCCGCTGTCCAAAGCCTTAATCCTTCCACCCAAGTCTGCTTCTTCCCGACCCCAAGCTTCACCTGTAAGACGAAGGTAAGCTGCCGATCCTTTTTCGCCTCGTCCGACCCCTTCTATCCGCCCGACCCCTGTTCCGTCTCGCCCAACCCTATCTGTTTTGCCGACCTTTCTTCGCCTCGCCCGAGGGCTCGGCTGTATCCTTTTCCTAGACCCGAGGGTACATGTGTAAAGATGTGGGGACTTATCTGCGTTAAGTCTGAGGACCCCCAATACAGATATTCCTCTAGTCTAAGGGTCAGATCATGAGCTTCTTCCATCCGACCCTTTTACCTTGTTCTTCTCCAACTCAAGCGAACTTCCCCACCTTTTTCCGTAGCCATGCTACAAAGTTTCTGAGCTAGAACTTGCAAGTGTTGCTGTTGAAATAACCGTCTAAAGTGCTAACTCTTGCATTGCATTCGTAGAGCTGCGTCTCGCCGACGGCTTCTACGAGCTGCACCCGGCGCCAGAGGACGAAGTTGCGGCAGAGCTCCCGCTTCCAGAAGCCGAAGCCACCCCCGCACAAGACCCCTTTCCTTCCTCCTTGTTTGAAGGCAAGCCCCAGAGCATGAACCCCAGTTTCCCAAACTTGCGCATGCCTTCTGTTCCTTGATTGTGCATTTACGTATAGGAGTTGCTTGAAACCGTAGATGCATGACTTAGTTCCCTGATCTGAACACTAGCTGTTGGACCGAGTAGTTGCCATGCTTAATTTGAAGCGGTAAAAGTCGAGTGATTTCCTGTCACTCGCGAGTTGTAGGAGTTGGCTATTTTCCTTTCTGTTACAACTATAAGGACGATGGACGGGGCAGGGTTTTGGTTAACTCTTTGGTGGTCGGCTGATCGTCCCGTCTGTCTATGGAACTTGTTAAGGCCCGACAGTGGTGGTGTTCGTGATCAAGTGTTTGAAAGTACTAACCTCATACTTATTATGGGATGAGGAAGCCGAGTACTGGATCGAACCTAGACGTGAGCGGTCGCCCCATTGTCCTTGGAACGGAGTTCCCCTGCGGCCGCACGTGGTGGCAAGTGTGGTCACAGAACGACAGAGGCCGGGTCTGTGGAACATTGCACCAAAGGAAATGGGCCCGACACGGGTTAGGGGATTGATGGGGAAGGCCGACACAGGAAGCGACCTCGGTGGTGCGCGGATGTCGTGAGGTTAGGTTCACCATGCATGGTTAAAGAACTCGAATCGATTCATCTGCCTCTCACAGTTTGAGACTGCTTGATCGCTATGCTACCCTGAGTAATAAAGGAATCTGATGATGACATGGTCTTGATGATGATATATATATACCTTTTGGTTGGTTCTATGTTTGCTTAGAGTAAGTGCCCACTTAGACCGGTTAATGAACCTAGAACCTGAGCTAAAACTTGAAAATAAGGATCTACTTAGTGCTTCTTGGCAACTAAACCCCTCAGCCAAAGAGCCTTGCATGTCTAGAAAGGTGGAGTAGCTTTACTCCTGTCGGTTAAGTCTTGTTGAGCTTAGTAGCTCAACCTTGTTGTGGTTTTTCTTTTTTTCAGGTGAAGTTGCTGCTCCCGAGCCCCCTCCTGTTGGCACTTGGCCGCCCCAGCTCCCTCCGGGTTGGATGGTCGAGTGGGATCCCTCCTCGGACGGCGAGGAGAGGGATCTCTGACGTCTTGGCTGGCCTCACCAAGGACGTCCGACCCCCTGCGTTTAGCTTCCGCTTGTTTACCTTCTGTTGTTTTCTTCTAAACCTTGTAAAACGCTGATGTTTGTTTTATGGCCGAACTAAATGGTTAAGTTGGTTAAATCAGTGGACTTGTTGTATTCTTTGAAACCGGTCACCTTCGTGTGAGTTTGCTAACTCGGTCCTGTTCAAGTGGTTAAATCGGATGAAATCCGATGGCATCTCGAGTTAGCCTGATTAAGGCCGGTGTCGCGTGTTAGGCAACTTAACCGTGCCTCGATTTGGCTAATCCAAGGTGGATCCGCCACATCGGGCAGCTGCAAGCAGTCCCCGTGTGAAGGCTCATCCAACCACCTATTGTTCCAAGTTGGATGGTGGCCTGTCAGCTTCAGGAGCTTGGGCTCGTGGTTGCCGATGTAGCACCACCTCTCTTTCCACCCAGAATGCGAGTCAATCAACTCGTAATCCAAGTAAAGGCCCTTCACCTTCTCCCTCATCTGGATCCCAGCCCCGCTGACTACTTCAATATGTTCTCTCTTGGGCTGAGGCTTGACTTGGAAAACCATGCAGAAAAGTTGAAAATGTGGCTGGATCCCCAGAAAGGCTTCGCACGGATGAACAAAGATCGCAGTGTGCAAGATGCTATTGGGATTGAGGTGTACTAGCTCTATTTTGTAGTAGTCCAGGAGGCCGCGAAAGAAGTTGGAGGCAGGCAAAGCTAATCCGCACTCAATGAAATGGGAGAAAATTACCGTCTCATCGACGTATGTCTCCAGTGGCCACGGGTTGCTGAATGCACACCTCTAGTTGATGACATCCTTCTCCTGGAGGAAGTTGGCTGCTACCAATGCCTTGATGTCTTCCTCTTTTAGCACGGATGTCTTCTAGGCACACGCAGGCAATGGCGGGGCACTCTGGTTAGTCTTGCCATACTTGGGAGCCGGCAGTTGGATCTCCTTTTTCTTATCTGCCTTCTTCTTCCCGCCTTCCATTGCCTTGCTCGAAGTTGCCTTCTTTCCCATCCTTGTTGCCACGAGGGCCTTCTTTCACATGCGCTCAGGAGCTAAGTGGTGGGGGACGGCGGCACTAGAGCTCGAGGATCGGGCAGCGGCAGCGCTAGGACTACAATGTGGAAGTTGAAAGAGCAGATGGCATAGGTGAAACGGAAGGGATGTTTTCCTCTGTTATTGATAACTGCATTGTAGTAATAAGCAGCGACATTAACAGGAATATTCCAATTTAATGGTCCGAAGTTTTCACACCTGGTTGGCAGTTTCCAATATTTTCGGAAGAGATAAGGTTACTATTGCCGAACGGTCACATTGACCAGAGGTTGACCCTTATACCCACCAAACTAGTCGTGTAATGGCTCGGGGGCTGTGTGCCACGTGCCCATCGACTAAAAAGTTTTTTCTAGGTTTAAAGGAAAAGGAGATGCAAATTACAGATTGATCCTCAGCCTAATTCTTCAAATTCAACTTAAGGCTCAGGGGCTACTTCATATGGAGTGACTTTCGTCGCACAAAATTCAAGGTTGAAGTTTCAAGACAAAGTTAAATGAGGCTTGAGTACATTCTAGCCGCATAGCAGTGCTCGAGTATGTTTGAAGACTCAACCCGAAGGAGTACTCGAAGAGCACCAAAACTAGTCGGAGAAGCTTACAAAAGTACTCGAAACTGCTGTATTTGACTAAAAAGTAATCGGGAGCTTGTCGTACATACATCTATAGGCCCACTAGAAGGTTTGGACGGTCCTAGATATAGGGCTGGACACCAAGACGTGACGACACGGAGACTACGGTGCAGGACGACGTGGTCTACGTGGTAAGATAGGAACTAGTCGAGGATTAGAAAAACTACTCGTAGAAATTAGAGTAGTTGAGGATTAGAAAAACTACTCGTAGCAATTAGAGTAGGACTCATCTAGTCAAATCCAACTAGTATTCTTGTAAACAACCGACCTGTAACCCTGCCCCCGGCAATATAAGGCGAGGCAGGGACCCTCTCTAAAGCAATTCAATACAACCAACACACAGGACGTAGGTTATTACGCAATCTAGCGGCCCGAACCTGTCTAAATCGTGTGTTTGAGTTCACCTTCGAGTTCCTGATCTCGACAAGTCTCACGCACTAAACACTACCTCGGGCACCCCCCTTGGTAGGTTGTTGGGTCTAAACACTGACAGAGGGATGGCAGAGGGCGGCTATCGGACCGGCAGCAGTGGTAGGGTGGGGGTGGGAGCGATGCCGCCCGCCGTGGTGGTGGAGGAGGCTAGTTGGGCTAGGTCGGTGGCGAGGGTGTTAGGACCGCAATGGTTAACGGTGGTCGCGTGGGTGGCGGATCCGGCGGTGATGGCACCGCCTGTGCCGGGAGGGGCCGCGGAGGAGGTGGGGGAGCTAGGGGGAGAAGGGGAGGGGAAGAAGGCGGAGGCTAGTGGGTGAGGCGGGATAGGCGGGGCTGCGGGAAGGGTCGGAGGAAGACGACGGGCGCTGGGGCGGAGAAAGATGAGAGGATGTGGTGGTTGTTTTATTTTTATTTCGCGTGACAGGGTAAGTATGGGTGGGGGCTCCTCTTGACCGATCGCTAATGGGAAAGCCCTCTCCGCCCAGTCGCCTCCTAAATATTATATTTTATTTTATGATCTCCGTATTTAATTAGCTTGAGATGTGGCTATATGTTTTTGATCTTATGGTGGCATGCTGTTGTGTATCAGGTCTACCTTAAAGTCACCAATATGGTGGGTTTTCTTTTGTCCTTGTATCGTCACGGTGATCTATCTGCGTTGTAGGATATTTCGGTTTTCACCTCCTCTACTCGCTCTCATTTTGGTACAGCAATGAGGAGAAGTGCTTTTCAATTAAGCTGCATAAATAAGGGGGAAATGCTTCTCTGATAGAGCAGGCTTAGTCTAGGTTCTGCGTTTTAGTACAATTGGGAGCGGTTGGGAGAAATGCAACTAGAAGAAATTGCAAATAAGCACGCCGTTTAGTTGTGACGATAAGTAGGATTTTTAAGCTGTTTCAAACATGTTAAAAAATTTGAATAGCGTGTGCTAAACCCAATATCAAACTTCAGCGGAAGTAACAAATCAGTGACTCCTTCGTCAGCGGAGAATTAGATTGGGTATTTCACAATCTTGTCGATGCAAACCCTGTCCCGCGTTCTTTTTGTGTATCTCTTCGTGCGTATCATGATATCATCGAATCCCATTATTCCTTGCCCGCTTCGTTCTGTCTCTCGCCGGTGGACGGTGGCCGGCCGGTGGTAGGCAGCAAGCCGGTTGCCACGAACTCCATATGCTGATACGTGTACGACGCCGTCGCCAGGATTTCAATTACCCGATGCATGCATGCCGCGCGGGTCGTGTGGCACTGCATGCTGATGGTGAACGGATCGTCTCGATGATCTTCTACTAGTTCATGCCGCAGGCATGCGAGGCCTCTCTCAGTCTATTTATACGGCCTCCATCGTCTCGTCTCACGCAGTCACGTTGTCCCCAAGAGCCCAAACCACACGACGAGGCAGCCAGAGCCATGGGGAAGGGGAAGCGGGTTGCTCCCACCCTGCCGATGCTTTCGCTCGTGGCTCTGATCATGCTCCTTGTCGCCGGGCTCTCCGCAGCCGCGGCGTCCGGCGACACGGGCGTCGTCATTCGCCTCCCCAGCGACGCCGCCGCCTCAGGCGATGCCCGGGCCGGCGAAGCGACGGCGCGCGCCATGCCGGGCGATTATGCGGAGAGGCCGTGGAAGTGCTGCGACATGCAGGTGTGCACCCTGTCGGTAGTGCTGCCGTCCTGCTGGTGCCACGACAGGCTCGAGCGGTGCTCGTTGGCCTGCAAGGAGTGCAGCAAGGTGAGGGGCTCGGACCCTCCACGCTACGTTTGCAAGGACATGTACAGAGGCGAGCCCGCGCCCATGTGCACTACCCACGCATGACGCGAAGAACGTAGAGGGGATGACGAGCCGTCTTCCACGGCCATGGCTGTCCCAAGTTTATTCCTGTTGTATTTCCTGCAGATAGCTAGCCGCTTCTGCTTCCTGTTGTTCCTGCACCATGCTGCTGCCTCCTGTTTCAATAACGACCATATAGCAGGTCGGGGTTTTAAATTTCTATTGGTTGCCAGACTCTGGGGCGGCGCTCTGCCAACACGTTAGCGCCACATGCGCATTGGATCACCTCAGCTAGCAGTCCGGAATTCAGATGCACGTCTCAGATGTCAGTATGAATCCAAAGGGAGTCTAGGCGCTATGCAATGCAGAGGCATTGCATCTTTGGAGGGTCTGGTAGGTATCAAGATGGCACAAACCAATCACATTTTTGAGCATCAACCCTAACAGTAGGCGCTACTGAGACACTCAAATGGTGCAACAACTGACCCATGAGAGCAGGGCCGAGCCGGCAAAAATCGAGGTCCTGTACCAAACTTTAAAATGAGATCTACCTTAAAAAAATAGAACTTTAAATAAGATATATAATATATATCACAATAAGATATATCAAAAACCGTACCTATTCGACTTTTGCTTTCATAATCTTTAATTGAAGTACTTCATTCTTTTAGTATTCCTTGAAATGAAATCTTCAATGATATGCTCATAATCAATCTTCTCCAGTAATCCACTTTCAAGTGCTATTGTAGCCAAATCATTAAGTCTTTGTTGTGTCATTGTCGAACGTAAATATGACTTCAATAGTTTCAATTTTGAAAAGTTTCGCTTTGCTGATGAAACGGTCACAGGAATGGTCAACAGAATTCTATATGCAATACTTGCATTGGGAAAACAGCCATCCGCTTTAGGAACTTTAGAATTTCAACAGGACCCATATTTTCTTTAGGAATGAAATGTTGAAGAAACTTTAACTCCACATACAAATCATTGACATCAACATCAGATTTTCCATCTTTTGTAAGGACAGCCCCAAGATTATCACAAGAAGATTTCAAACTCGTGTCATCCAATGATTGTAATGTTTCAGAGGTAAATAGGAAACCAAAATTTTGTTGGTAACTCTGGTACTGTTCAAATCTTGTTGTGAGTGAGGAAATTGTTGGATCAACAACAGGTAAAAAATAGCTTATTCTAAATAGCTCCTCGGCAGACTGTGTAGTAGCATTTATGTCATCTAGGTTCTCATCAAATTGTTTCTTTCTTTTAATTTCTCTTCTTTTACAAAACGTTGTACCAATATCCATCTCAAGTGCAATCCCTTTGGCAATCTCTAATGCTTCTGAGAAACCAGTTTCCCTATAACCCTTGAAGAAAGAAATCAACCCTTCCACTTTCTCAATGGCAACATCAATAAGCATATCTTTTGCTTGCAAGTGTTTGCTTACTAAATTAACGGCATATAATACCTCATACCAAATGACGATTGACAATATAAATTCATATTCTCCAAGTTCATTGTTTGCCAAGCCCTTAGCCTCACTGCTTGTTTTTGGATCATTATCAACATCAGATACCTGAAATTGAAAGGAAGAAAATATGTGTTATAGTTGGAGATTGCCAAAATAAGTACATCATTATCAAATATCAGTACAAGTGTACAACAATATTGGGTACCTGAAGTAGAGCCTCTCGAATGTCTGTGCACTGAAATCTTATAGCTTTAACACTTTCAACACGACTCTCCCAACGTGTAGCTGATACTGACTTAAGAGTCAATCCTGATATGTTATCTTTCAGAATCTGCCATTTCTTGGTAGAATTAGCAAAAGTTGTATAGATGCGCTGGATGATTCCAAAGAAATCCTTAGCTTTACCACAAGTCTTAGCCATATCACAAAGTGTTAAATTAAGGCTATGGCAACCACAAGCAGAATAGAAAGCACGAGGATTTACATCCAAAAGTTTCTTTTTTACCCCTTTATGTTTCCCTTTCATATTTGACCCATTATCATAACCTTGTCCTCTCACATCATCTATATCAAGACCAAGGAGCTTTAGTTCATTCTCTAGCACATCAAAAATTCCTTGCCCAGTTGTATCATTGACATCCAAAAATCCTATAAACGATTCTTCTACGCGAACATCACTTGAAGATGAGTCAACATATCTTATAATTAAAGACATTTGTTCTTGGTGGCTTGCATCAGGAGTACAATCAAGTATGACAGAGAAGTACTTTGCACTCTTTATTTTCTTAATAATTTCAGACTTAATAGCAGAAGCAAGCAAATGTATCAACTCATTCTGAATCTTAAAATCAAGATAATGAGCTTGAGTTTCCTCACTTGTAATACGACGAACATGTTCTTGAATAATTGGGTCAAATTCAGCCAACATCTCTACCAATCCCAAGAAATTCCCATTGCTATCTTCATACATTTTGCTATTAGTCCCACGAAAAGCTAGATTATGCTTGGCAAGAAATTTAACAATGCAAACAATTCTAAACAAAACTTTTCTCCAATGGTCCTTTTCTTTCTCGAGTTGTCGTTGAGCATCTTTATCAATAGTTTGATCCTTTTGCAATCTACTACGCAACTCATACCAAGTTGTCATACTCAAAACATGATTTGGACTTGTCTCATGCTCTTTAAGTCTAATACCAAGATGTATCCAATCATTAAACCCCTCATTTGCCAACTGACCTTTTCAATGGCCTTTTGTAAATAATTTACAACCAAAGCAAAAGACCTTGTCGAGTTCCTTAGAATAGACAAGCCAATCTCTATCACAATGCTCCCCATTTGATAAAATTCTTGTATAGAATAGTGCAGAAAACCTTCTGGAATATCTATCCTTAGGACCTTTTGTAATTGATAAATCTCTTGTAGGGCCCTTTTGTGCTAAAATATCAATTTGTTTATGATCAAGGGAATCCCAATATCTAGGATCAAATATATCAGGCTGAAAGGAATCATTAACATCTGCAACAATATTGTCATCATTAACTTCCTCAACCCCAACAATATTTTCTGTCTTTATCTGACCATCTGTAGGATCATTGTCATCATTATTATCAAGTGCAACTCCCTGTCCTTGACCAAGTGATTGATTATCGGTGGACTCTTTTCTAACAAATTTATCCATAGCACCCTTTTGAGATTGAGTTAAATCCTCTATTCTTTGTTTTTTCTTACGCTTTTGGTAACCAGATTCATACTTTCTAGACCGATTTGCAAAAGACATGACTACAACCTCAAATTGAAACACTAGATAATTCAGAACCGGAACAAAGTTAACCGAACACCTAGATGGATCAATATATTATTAATCATCACTAATTAACATTTATTAACATATTAAAAATTAACTGAACCAGATTAGGTACCTGGACTCGTGGAGACTCGACGATCGATCCCAATTCACAAATTAATCGGCCGGCGGCAACGGCAAATTAATCGGCCGGCGGTGATGGCAGCCAGCGGCAGCCTGGCCTGACGCCGGGCAGGAGTCCCTGCACGGCTGCTCCCTAGTCCCTGGAGGATCACGCGGTGACGTCTACTGGCTGCTGCCTGCGCTGGTCGGCGAACGCGGTCGCCTGCGGCCCTGCGCCTGGCGGCAGGCCTAGCGTGGACGGATGAGAAAACAAAAAAGCGATCGCGTGGATGGGAGACAAGACGCGGAGGCATGCGAGACGGCGGAGTTAGGGCCTTGCGGAGACGGACCGAGCTAAATTGACTTGTTTTTGCTTCCGGGTGCCTGATGGGCTGCAGGCAAGCTAAATTAACCTGTTTTGCTTCCGGGTGCCTGCTGGGCTGCAGGCCTGCGTGGCTGCGTAGAAAATATTTTGGGCCCCTGGAAATTGGGGGCCCTGTACCGGTGTACCGGCTGCACGCCCATGCGCTCGGGCCTGAGCTGTATTGCCCTGATTTGGAGTTGGAGTTGGCCAAATGCAGTGTTGCTTTCACGATTTATTACTCATTGCTTTCAAGTTAGGCAATCCATGATATTTGTACGCAAAAAGGTGTTCTATTTATGTGATCCATATATTTCTTGTTGTGAAAAACCCTCTGGGATGTGCTACCCATTCCATTCTCTTTATTTGCTGTATCTCGCGCAAGAGTGACCATAAACCACTGTCTCCATTCCAGAAAAATGGTGAACATAATGATATGTACTAACAGTCCATTAACCCAAATTCAAATCCCACAAAAGAACATTCCAGAAAGTGGTTTCTTCATTATGAATATGTACACCAGGTTCGTCAGCTCAGTGTCAAATATTTCACCAAGCTACCACCAAGTCAGAGCCTTTTCTGACAGGGTCAACAACTATATTGTAAATGTGTAGTGTTTATAGATGTAAAAAAT
>NC_028450.1:28182834-28187563 GCF_000263155.2 Setaria italica | reverse complement strand
TATGATATCGCCTCTACTGGAGCCCCATTGCAGTGTGTGTATGAAATTGATATACTCGAGGCCTTCTAATATGAAATTTGTGAGTTCGATAGATGCCTAAAATTGATTGGAATTCGGAGAACACTCGAGTGCTGTGTGTGTTGTTTGCCGAACAAGTTGAAAAAGGAAATCGGCCAAACACACAGTTGAATGCACTTCGTTATGCTGAGGTTGAGAAAGGGTTCAAGGAAAGGACTGGAATTGTGGCTACCAAGGGTCAGATCAAGAACAAATGGGACAAGTTGAAGGAAGATTTCAAGGCATGGAAGAAACTAATGCTAAGGCAAACAGGGACTGGTTGAGATCCTATAAAGAAGACTATTGCTATGGATGATGAATGGTGGAAAAAAGCTAGAGCTGTAAGTTGGTTAAAAAATTTTCCTATATTTTTTTCCATATGTCAAACCTGTTGGTAATACTTAAAATAATATTATGTGCTTATTTCAGGACATTCCGGGTTGTGGCAAGTTCAAAAAGAAGGGCCTTGAGAATGAAGGTGAATTAGCCAAGTGTTTTGCTGGTAGTACTACTATTGGTATTGATCATTGGTCTCCTCATCTTGTGAATGTTGAAGCAACCGAAAATGTTGATTTGACACAAGATGAGGCAACCAATTTTGAGCCAGAAGGTGATGATTTCATTCCTGAAACACAAGAGGAGGATATTGGTATTTCTCCTTCACCTGCGAGTGGCAAGAGACTGGCAAGGCCTGTTGACAGGAGTGGTAAAAAAGCGAAGTCTGGAAATGCACTCCTAATTCAAGAAGCAGTAACAAGTATGGCAAGTTCAGCCAATGAATATGTTTCGAAGAGACATGGAAAATATTGTATTGAGGAAGTGATGGAGGTTGTGATTGCTTGTGGGGCCGGCTATGATAGCAATGAACATTACATAGCGTCTGAACTGTTTGTGAAGAAGGAGCAAAGGGTGTTCATAACCTTGCCTACTAATGAGATTAGGTTCAATTGGCTTAGGAGGAAGTACAATGATAAATATGAAAAGTAGAAATTGGCTTAGTGAGAGTGATGTCATTTGTGTATGCTACTATTTTATTTTTGTCGCATGTGTGGTATATTTTATTTTATTGCATTTTATTTATGTATGACAGTTGTATCTTACATTTTATTTATGTCAATGTTCACAGATGTCTTCAAGTGAGTCTGATGAATCTAATGATTCTGATGGTGAATATTTTTTTAAAATGGTTGAGAGCTGTGGTAAGCTAGCACAAAGTTATCATGACTCATATATGGATAAGGCACGCCGAGATTTATGTTTTCACAACAGAGTGGAATGGGATGGCTGATGGAGACGATAAACACTCCAGGGGAGTGCCATCGAATGCTTCGGATGAATGAGGTTATTTTTCAGGATCTTCATGATGTGTCGGTTGAGAGGTACGGATTAAAACCATCGAAGCACGTGAATACTCTTGAAATGTTGGCCATTTTCCTATTCACATGTGGTGGGTGTGAGTCAAATAGAAGAGGACAGAATAAGTTCAAACACTCAGGTGAAATAATTAGTAGAAAGTTTCATGAAGTTCTAAATTGTATGGTTGCCATGGCACAAGATTTCTTGAGACCATCAGATCCTAATTTTTGCAATGTGCACAAGAGGATTAGGAATGATAAGAGAGCATACCCACACTTTAAGGATTGCATTGGTGCACTTGATGGAACCCATATTCGTGCGTATTTATCACCTGAAGAACAAGTGAGATATATTGGTAAGACTGGAATTGCAACTCAAAATGTGCTTGCCGTTTGTGATTTTGATATGCGCTTCACCTATGTGGCTGCGGGTCAACCGGGTTCTTTGCATGACACTAGTGTATTGTATCATGCATTGGAAGCAGACGTAAATGTCTTCCCACATCCTCCTCAAGGTAAATATTTTTCCTTATGTTCCTTTTCATATTTGTATGCACAAACTTATTTTATTTTACATATGTGTAGGCAAGTACTATGTTGTAGATGCGGGCTATCCTAATCGTCCGGGGTATCTGGCTCCATACAAGGGTGAAAGGTACCACTTACCCGAGTGGCATCGAGGTATGGAACCAAATATTCCAAAAGAGAAGTTCAACCGTATACACTTATCTGTTCGTAATGTTATTGAGCGGTCGTTTGGAGTATTAAAAATGAAATGGCAAATCCTTTACAAGATGCCCGGTTATTCAATGGTCACACAAAAGAATATTGTTGCTGCTACTATGGTTCTACACAATTTCATACGTGAACATGCTAGCGTTGATGTGGACTTTGCTAATTTTGATAGAGATCCTACCTACATGCCTACTATTCCGGAAAGATACAACAAGTATGCCGTGTCTCAACATGTCTCTGATGGATCAACTTCGGAATTAAGCTTTGTGACTATGGACACCTTTCGTGATAGTATGGCTACATCAATTGCCCTAACATGGAATTAGTGCAATGATTATTGTAACGACCTTATTTTGGAACTATGAATTTATTTCGAAATTTTAAATTTTTGGAACATGTAATTTATTATTATTTTGGACTTCAATGCATGTAGTTTCATTTTATATTTGTGATAAGTAGTTCAAGTCGAACCAGGGGCAAGAAAGGCAATCTACCCTCAAACTCCTCTTTTCTGGAGCTAGGGACACCCTCCCAGCCAAACAGCCTCACCAGACAGCTCCAACTCCACCCAGAGCTGGCTCCACCTGGAGTTCTGGAGTGGAGCAGCTCCACCCAGAGTTGGAGTCATGCCAAACACAGCCTTAGAAACGCATCTCAGCCACAGGAGACAGATAAGGAGGAAAACCAGTTGGGTCGCTCAGCAATCCCGAGCGTCATCTCGTGTAGCTGTGTTCCACGAGGATGACGCGGCCGGCGCATCAACCAATCGCTCATGCACCGTGTTTCACGACCGCCGAGGCAGAGCATGCTTTTGCATCGACCCCCGGCAGCGTTGCAGCTTCGGCTTCGCCTGTGACGCAAATGGCCGCACAGGGCTCGTCCACACCAAGCATCAAGACACAGTACCCGTTGTTCGTGGAGGTAGCATAGCACACATGGATTTCATTATTCTATCCCGAATGTAACCTGCCGATTTGGACATGAAGAAGAAACCACCAAATTCCTTCGTATGGCTATATTGGACATGAAGAAGAAAACCACCAAATTTCTTCGTATGACTATATGAACTTTCTGGTGAGTGGTTTACTAGTAGAGAATTGACTTTCGATGCGCTCCCTTTTGTCCCGATTTAAAGTTGGCTCGGGACAAAAGGTTCACCAACCGGGACTAAAGCTCGGTTACTGGTGGGGGGCTCACCAACCGGGACCTTCTATCCCGGTTGCAAAGACTAGTGTGAAAAAAAGATCCTGAGAGGCATTTTATCCCGGTTTGAAACACCAACCGGGATAAAAGACCTTTTTATCTCGATTGGTAATACCAACCGGGATAAAAGGGGGTCATTTATCCCGGTTGGTGTTACCAACCGGGATAAAAGGTTCCCCAACGAGGGCACTGGAACAGGACTAAATCTCTCGAACCCTTTTATCCCGGTTTGTAATACCAACCGGGATAAAAGGGGGTCTTTTATCCCGGTTGGTGTTTCCAACCGGGATAAAAGGGTCCCCCACAAGTTAATACAAAAGGATAGCATCCCCTACATAGTCAGATGTGGTGTGTAGGTGGGATGGCAAGGAAGCTACGCGCGAGGCTGGAGGTTGTGAGTTCGAATCCCACGCAGCGCGCACGCGCATATTTCACGTGAAAAATCGCGTGACTTGTGACTTCCAACATAATAGTATGCCTGCTAACTTGTACCTAAAATGATTAATATCTTCCTGCATGGTAGCAATAATTATTAGACCTTGTAAAAAATTAGCATGGCATTGACTTTATATTATTCCATAAGATAAGAAACAAAAACCTGTGTAATAGGATGAGATAGTGAATCTCCAGTCCAGTATTCCATAAACTTAAGCATGAACAGTCCACAAGATGAGCTGCATGGTTATAAAACACTGAGTAATCCAAACAAGAAAATAAATAATCTTATATATGTTAGCATATTTTTTTGCAACATACCCATCTTTCTGCATTGGCTCTTGTAGTTGTTCTGTGATTATCCATGAAGATTATCCATGAAATTACCTGAAGGTCTTTCCAGTTATGGCTAATCATGTTTTGTTTCCTTCCAATTATGTTCAAATGATATTGTAGTCCTTGCAGCGGTTAAATAATTAATATCAGTAAAAATGCATTTAAGTGTTGAATCAATTTATAATATCAAAAGAAGTATGAATGCTGTAGAAACTAACCGTATCAGCGAGGTCACCTCGGTTGAAGTCCCAACACAACGAGTCAAGTACTTGTATTTCACACTTCTGTGTGTTAATAATAGCCAAATACCAATGTATTTCTTTGATATTTATTGGAATTAGAACCTAAAATGAAGAATTGAATTATGAACAGTTAGAAATTAAAATCTATCAAGCTTAGAACATGCCAATTATAGAGATAGAAATTACCATTTCATGCTTTAGATAGTTTCTCACAAAATTTGTGATATGGTTACCATCTTCACCTACTCCAAGCTTGCCATCCCTTTTTAGCATTACGGAAATAAAGGGATTCTCAAAGTAAAATTTAACATCATTTGTACTTTCTAAATGGGCTTGATCCTTTATGCAACATATATACGCACTGAT